>NW_027466102.1:5067500-5107500 GCF_046127955.1 Nelusetta ayraudi
CTCTGGAAACTCTGAATTTATTAGCAAAACATTAAATGAATCACATGCCATCACTAGTTGTCACTACTAATATAAAACGACTGATACTACAGAACTCCCTCGTGAGCCATGTACCCCATGATGCTCCACATGTGTGTGTGCATGAGGTGAGGTGGCTGTGGCCGCGGGTAAGCAAAAAACAAAACAACAAAACAGCAAGCAGCCACACAGGATGAAGGGGTAAAGCGGCGACGCCAAGTTAGCTTGGGGTCACATGGCGCCCGCCCGCCCGCCCTCCCGCCTGCCACTTTGCTGGCTTTTTCCCCATGCCGGGAGCTGGATTATCCCACGGAGTTTACCAGGCGGCCCATCAAGATGAGTGACAGGTGTGGCGCTGGTGACAGGAAGGGATGATTTACAGCTGGAACAGCGGGGGGAGCGTTATTAGCAGGGCGGTCGCACCGAGAAGTTGCACACACGTTGCAGAAGTGGCTCTGTGGTCCCTAATTCTCTTCTAGCGTGCCAAAGCGCCTCACGCCAGTGGCTTTCTTATCCTGGAGGGGGAAAAAAAACAACATTACTAACCTCCAGAGCTTAGATTTTGCAAGTGCCTTTTGTTCTTTAGCATTGCTAACATAACACCTTCATTACATACATATGTGTATGTATATGTATGTGCATATACACATATATAGATATATCGATGTAGATGACCTGTTGTAAAAAAAAATCATTTGTAATTAATTCTCCTAATACAAAAAAGAATTAAAACAAAACTTGTTTTAAGGCAGAATTAAGTTCATTCCATATTTTCTTGCAATTACTTTCCCGTTGGTTCTTATATCTCAGACATATTTTTAAGCTTTTCTTTTTTTTTAAACCTGACGTGTTTCGGCACATTCTACCGCCTTCATCGGAGTGTCACTTACCGACACCGTGTGACACTCTGATGAAGGCAGTAGAATGTGCCGAAAAAAAGTAATTGTTTTAAGGCAAATCTTCCTGTTGAAAAGTTACATATTATAATATGTATATATATATATATATATATATATATATATACATATATATATACATATATATATATACATATATATATTTATTTATAGATATAATATAGGCTCTGTATTTTTCAGAACACTTGACAAGGGCTATTAGCCTCTTACCTGGGAGAAGCATCCCCTCTCTTTGTGACATAGACAAACTAGAGACACATTAGTGGTAGTTCGTTTAAATGACGTCACTAAGAGAACCAAGGAAACAAACTACATAAGTGGTAGCAGTTTCTGTATTTTGACCAGCAGGATAATACAAGAAGATCAGATGGCACGAAAAAAAAAAATCACAGCGCGCTTGTCGTCGAGCACTTTTTAGTGCGGGCCTCAAAAAACAGTTTGTGCCACCGCCGCCATGAAGGGACGCTTCCCGCTTTCAACTCCTTTAATCAGGTTGTTCGCGTCCCCTCCTCTTCCCCTCTTTCACGGCGGAGCGGCGCCATCCCCGCTCCTTGCTCGGCGCCTTGGGCGGCGCAATCGTCAAATCCATCAACGCGCTCGCCCGGCATCAGATCCGCGCGGCGCTCTTTGAAAGAGATGGACGCTGTAGCTTTATCAAACAGACAAAGCAGTGATCTTCCCTTCCGGCGTAAAGCAACTACATACACCTTACAGCAACAAACGCTGTGGCTGTGTGTGTCTGTCTGCGTGAGTGTGAGTGTGCGTGTGTGGAAGCTGAACAAGCGGATGGGTATAATTTCATTGGTGTGTGTGTGTGTGTGTGTCTGTGTGCGTCTGTGTGTGTCTGTGTGTGTGTGCGGAGGCGGACCTTGCCTCAAGCTAAAGTCATTGAACAGTTAAGGAGTTCCTGCTACACTCCAGGCTAAAGCTGAAATGTAACTGTCTGACCACGCGTGAAATTACCGGCCTTTCACGAATGCACGCGCAAGCGTCCGGGCGTGGACGCTTGCGCGTGCACGGGCGCGCTTACGCGTACAGTACTCGTGTCCGTCAAAGAGGAAGGGCAGACCAACGATCCAAACTAATGACACTGCTGAAATAGCCCAATAAGTGCTTGTTTCACTGCCACTAATGTGTGCGTGTTTTTATTTATTTCCAAAAAAAGTCACTAAAACAACAGACCGAGACTTAGAATTCTAACATCGAACGTCACATCACATTCATCTCGAATGAGACCATTTCCAGTTTCTGCAGGTCAGAGGGAGGGCAGCGAAGGTTTGCGGCCAGAGAAGTTTCCTTTCTCTGAAGTGTGAACGCAACCTTACCTTGGTTTCAAATGCTCCGGATTATTAAGTGATGCTCCACAAGCTTACATTAAGGTGACATAATGTGCAAGTGGATGTTATATGTGGTAATGTTCCGTATGGATCCTCCAGTCGTGCTGTCATACTGATGGTATCATGGGGCGTGCTAACTTTGGTGGTGCTGAGCATCGACGTCCCTGAAGGCCTGGCTGTGAAATGCACGGCCTGCCACTGTGCTTTGGGTGCTTTGGGTACTCAAAGAGAGGGCCCACCTCATCAGCGTCCGTCTCGGTCAAGAGCTTGTGGAAAGTCAAACCCCCCAAAAATGGTCAATCTGCATTCCTGCAGGCCAAAGTGATCAAAAGCAGGTGGTGCAACAGGAGAATGGAGGCGGAAGTAACATACACGTCTAAGTTCTTTCACTCTGCTTTGCCAATTTCTTTTCGTTTACACCCATATGGTGTATACCACAAAATATGTCATATTATAAGACGAAAAAAGCCAAATCGCAGTTTCCGCAAATTCAAGCTCATTGTCAAAATAGATCACCTACTACTCTGCTAGTCAAACCAAGGCGTACAAGAATGTTAAGAGGCGAGAAGTTCACAACTATTTTCGATGACTAACACCCCACAGTGACAGCAGACTGTGCCCATGGTAACAATGTTTGACGCAAAGACGGGTGAAGACGTAGGTAGCGCTAGCTGCAAAATACAAACTCTGGAACAAACTCTACTGAAGTGGGGTGACATTGTAACGGTGCGTTTCAAAAAACGTTATCGTATTGCCAATTTCAGTCTGTATTTCTGTACATATAGCTAAATATGCAGTGTTTACGTGATGAGCATTACATTTCAAAAACTGGTCCGTGCACACACAAATGTTGTCCGACTCAACTCCCCGGACTTAAGACAAAAGTTTTTTGGTTTTTTTTTTATCAATTCCTGCCCTGTTTCTCTGTGAGCTTTTCAGATTTCAAGAAGTTTCAAAGCTTTTCACCTTTGCGAGTTACGCATCTCCGAACTCAAAAGTAACCTTTATTCCCTCCCTCCCCTCCTTCCCTTGGTTTGATCGACTGTTACGGGCGTAAACAGCGCAAAACCTTTGCATTTTGCCAGCGTTTCTCTGCTCAGGATCACTCCTTGACCCTCATCCTTATTGACCTGACGTCACCTGAAACCCACCTACATAGCTGTCGGAACAACCAAAGGGTGCGATAACTGTTTACACTGTTAACTAGAGATGCTTTTTTTGCTTCTGTTCAAGTCCTGACCAATCTGACAGCCTTTTAAAAAATCCATCTCGATTACCAGTGTCGTTTTAGCGGCCGTGAGGTTCGCGGCGTTCTTCGTTGTCTCCCGAGTCGGTGTCCTCGTCTGAGCAATGCGCTCATACTTTATGCTTGGTCCTCCAGCCGCGTCGAGGAGACGGAGACTACAGTAGGGAGCCCAGGAAGCCCCCGGTAGCTCCCTCCAGATCAGAGCGTGTGATCTGTGCACTCCTCGGGAGATGAAAGACGAGATGAAAGACTCGCTGACAGCACGCGCAACCCAAGAAAATAACCTTACAGTACCAAGATGGTAAACCCAAACGCTTAAATATTTAACACCGAGTGCACAACTTACCTTTGTACCAGTGTGTACTTGAAGAGCTCCAACCTGAGATGTTTTCATCCACGGGGAATTTGATATGATTAATCACCGTCCTTTGACAGGAACGGTGGTACCCTGAACCTCAGCCTGAAGATTTAGAGATTGGTTTGAGATTCGAGGTTAGTTTGATATTCAAGATTCAAGAACTTTATTTGTCACAAAGGACAAAAGTGGCAATGCCAAGATCATGCAAGCAGCAAAAACAACGTTCATTGTAAAGAAAGAGGCAAGAGCAGCAAGAACCATGTGATGCACCCTATAATGCAACCTTCCAAATATAAAGATACATATATATGTCCGTATACACACACACATACAGTGCATACACCATTCACAAAGGCCTCCGTGGAGCTACCACAACCGCGATCAGCCCTGACGTTTTTCCACCTCTGTGATCGACATGAGAAAATGTCCATGCCATCAGGTGCCGTCTTATAAAGTTCTTCACACTAGAAAATACAGAAAATATTGTTTTTCTATTGCAAAACTAGCTGGCAAGTACCAACCCTGAAGCAGACGACGACCAAAAGAAAGCTGACAAAGGCTCCTCCCCCCCCCCCATCGCCAAGCCTCTCCGTCTCCATCGTCTCCGCGCTGGCTTTCTCGCTCCGTTGTATTAAATTTTCACTTCGTCTCCACTCAATGTGAATCTTTAATGTGTCACATTAACGCGAATCAGGCCGCAATCAGGAGCCGAGCTGGCTCCCTCTGCTTTTTGCCGTCTTCCCAAAAGGACGCATGTACGACGTGAAGGACAAGAGTCCCCGAGGCGTCTCGCTAACTTAGATAATCTTACCTTTAAGGCCACGCCACAAAAGTTTGAGCAATCGTCGCCCGTCTCCGCTGGTAGAAATGACTCTCGCCGCGTTGACCTCAAAGGGTTTTTTTTTTTTTTTTGTGAGCTCGGTCACAATTTTGTAAAACGGAACTTGCGATAAACGCGATAAAAGTGCGTCAAGATTTGCAGAAATGGTTTCCTCCTGATTTTGACCCAACTCGAACATGCGACAGCCGTTTGAACAACCCGCTGCTGACTTGAGTCCCCAGCTGGTCACCCCGGGCCCCGGCTGGCTAAAGGTTTTCCATTAGCTCGAGCGCTAGCTAATTTTCAACGCTCGATAACGCTCAGCCGCAATCGACGCCTTAAGACCCGCTCGGCTCCTTCTCCGCTCGATGCAAAATCCACTGGCGCCTTTTTTTTTTTTTCCTCCCCCAACTCGCGCTCCCAATCAAATCAATGGATCAATCAATTGGTCGATCCGTCCGTCGGTGGCGTCGTGCGCGGTACTAATGGAACCCGTGCTCACGCCTTTTGCAGCCCTGAGTGCCGGTTCACCGATCCGCTCCTCAGCCTTTCGCTCGGCAGCGTGTCAGCTCGCGTTAACTCCCTTTCAGATCGCGGCGAGCATCATTTAGACGCGCGCACACTGTACGTACAGTTCTCACACACACACACACACACACACACACACGCACTGACACACTGAGCCATGACAGGCGTCGTCAGTTGCATTGGGTTCTTTTGAAGTGTAGCAGAAGTGCAGTAATGTCACAGCCTTGGGCGACAGACTGCTCGCACCCTGACACCCATATTACTCCCAGAGTTCACCTCGCCCTCCCCGAGCTGAGCCCGCCCACCAGCCCGCCCACCTCCGACGCCGCCTTCCCAAAACACGCGCGTGCAGCTGTCAGGCTGTATCCGGTTGCGATTACTCCTGCTTTGTGCCTGTATTTTTTTTTGTTTTGTTTTGTTTTGTTTTTTGCCCCCATGCCACCACTTTGCTTTAATGTGACATGTATTACAAAAAAAGTGTTGTCCTCTCCTGCTGGGATACCCTTGGCATTTTTTTGTAAGTTCAAGTGAGGCTCACGTACTTTTTTTTTTAATTGGAATTTTCTTTTTTTCCCCCCCAAGTTAAACATAACAAACAGACAAACGAGAACAATTGTAACAGTCAAAAAAATGTCGCTGTATTTATTATTTTACTTTCTGGTAGTCGATACTACTACGACGACGACAACTACTACCACTACTACTACTACTGATAATAATAATAATAACAATAATAAAAATGATGATGATGATGATGATGGGCGACACGGTGGCGCAGTGGTTAACGTTGCCGCCTCACAGCAAGAAGGTCGTGAGTTTGATTCCGGGGCCCGGACCTGGGACCTTTCTGTGGGGAGTTTGCATGTTCTCCCTGTGTCTGCGTGGGTTCTCTCCGGGTTCTCCGGCTTCCTCCCACACTCCAAAAACATGCATGTGAGGTCAATTGAACATTCTAAATTGTCCATAGGTGTGCATGTGTGTGTGAATGGTTGTGTGTTTCTATGTGGCCCTGCGATGAACTGGCTACTTGTCCAGGGTGTCACCCTGCCTTCGCTCTAAGACAGCTGGGAGAGGCTCCAGCAGACCCCCGTGACCCTGAATAGGAACAAGCGGGTACAGAAGATGAATGAATGAATGATGATGATGATGATGATGATGATGATGATGATGATACACACATCCAATTGAAGGATGTTGAGCCTTCTTAATATTTGTCCCATGGTCTGGTCCGCCAGCTACTGGAAGCTGCACAATCTACATGATATCCAGAGCAGGAACGCCGCCACCCCCAATGATCACAACAAGCTACTACACGGTCATTCATGTATTCCAACACTAGTGAGGGCTTTGGTAGGGAGGCGTACGACCTCAGAGAGCTATGCAATTACAAAGTGAAAGTTGTCATTTTGTTTAAACTGGATTGTATGAGGTGTGCGTCTGATACAAAAGCGAATGCCAATTGGAAGACAATCGGGAAAAAGTTGACTTTAGGTAAGTGACGAGCTGCGCGTTGTTCACCCGAGTCGCTGTGTGAACCAGACGACCTCGTGCTGCGGTCGTCTGTTCAACTGCAAAATAAAAAAAAGCAACTTTCGCGTGCTGGATTTGCCTTATCTAAGCTTCACATTTTTTCCCGACGATGCACCGACTTTCCATGTTCGGCGTTCACTTCCCGCAAGCTGCCTCGGTGCAAACGCATCTCGGGCCTTAATGTCAGCGTCCTGCGTGTGTTAAGCAGGCACAGGGTGAGGACTGCTTTCTTTGGAAGAGCGTGCGCGCGCTCGCCTGCGTGTGTGTGTGTGTGTGTACAAATGTGTGTGTGTGCGCGTGTGTGTGAGGTAGACCATGGCCCGAGGTCATATCTGCGTCAGGCGGCTGCTTGAGCTCAGCGGCGGAGCATGATCCCCTACGCCTTTAATTAGACACATTAACATACTCGCACACAGACAATACGTACGGACAGAAACACACACACACACACGCACGCACACACACACATCTTGGCTCTCTTACTTCATCCCCGCACTCACTCCCTCCACCTCTCCCCGCCTCCCACAATAGGCCTGTTGCATGACCCGAGGCTATGCCGACCACACCACATTAAAACCTGGACTAATCAACCTGATACTCTCATGGACACTTACCCACACCCACACACACACACACAGAGTGACACCCACACACACACACACACACCCCTGCGTGAGTCCCACTCAGACTCTCTCTCTCTCTCTCTCTCTCTCTCTCTCTCTCTCTCTCTCTCTCAGCTTGTTAATTCTCCCACCAGAACGCCGAGTCGGAGTGGCCGCGGTTCCAGCCCTGATTAGAGGCGGTGACTGCGGCGAGGACTAAATTAAACCTCCAGTAAGAGCACATCAAAAAAAAAAAAAAAAAAAAAAAGCGGCCGGACACGTTTCGGGAGGGGAGGGATTGAAGAAAGGAGGCGCGGATGATTCAATATGTCTCCCCTAAAGCTTTTTAACTGTATACCCGCAGTCACCACGGAGGAGAGAGGGAAAATAAATCGATGCGCCCCCCCCCCTCCACAGGATGGGGGGGGGGGGGTACTTCACCCACTGATTAAGTGTATAATCACTGAGGTGAAAGCAGGGGAGCGGACAAGTTTGTGGATTGAAAGAGCGCGTTAGCCGCACGCCTTGATGTATGACGTCATGGCCCGGACGAGGGTGGGGTTTTCACACTGCTAGCGTGGGTTTGAGTCGTCCCGTGGAATTTAAACATTTAAAAGAGAACCAAAGAAGTAGATCATTTACTGAGCGTATTCCATCAGCCATTTTTTTTTTTTCTAATTAAACTGGATTTTTATTCGCGACTATTTATTTCCTGTCGAACTTATGAGTCAACTTATCATTAATGAATTTATTTCAAAAATCCTTGGGGGGAGAAGCGCATATAAAGTTTTTGGAAAGGCAAGGCCCGTGCAGGTAAGGGCTAGCAGGAAAAATTATAGATGTGGGGACAACTCCTGTGTCCATCGTATTTAAGCCAACCAAAGCCTACCGGGTATTTTTTTAGTATTATCTATATTATTATTTAAAATGAAAATGCTGCGTCGATTGACGAAAATACTGATAAAACTGATGCTGTTACAGCGGCGTCCATGCTAATCTGTTTAGCAGCATCCAGACTTGCTGTTTCTCCTTCTTCCTTTTCTTCTCATCTTCCTCCTTCTTCTTCTCCTCCACACGTTTCACATTTGGAATCTCTGCCCTCCTGTGTTATTCTCCCAATACTTTCACTCTGTTTGCTCCGTACGAAGTGAAATGGGCCAGATGTAAAACCACTGATACGTTTAATCTGCTGTTTGTCCTTCGACCCAACAGTTCCACTCATCCAGTGTTATGGGTTTCTGTATGAGCTCCATGTCACGTTGTTATGTAATTGAATTACATGAAAGTTCAACACTGTCAGGTCTTAACCATTGAGAACATTTATTCAAAATTTAGAAAAGTAATCAGAGTAATCAAATGTAATTAGTCAGATTTACTTTGATAAGGCGATTGAAATAGCTGCACTTCTGTTACATTTTTAATGGGGCTACCTGTCATTGTAACCAATTACAGTGGCAAAGTGATCTTCCCAACACTGCACTCATCGCATCAGAAAACACTGAAAACAAACTTCAAGCTAACATATCAGATTATAACATTTTACGGCATCAAAAAGCCCCGACAACAGTTTCTCCCCCAGACCCTGAATGTCTTTAAATCATTCCCGTTGCTGAAAAAACCTCCGTGCGTGCCTGTAACAAGGCTGGAGCCGAAATTACCTCGAGTTCACCTGGCGAAAATAAAGAGACAACGCAGGAAGCGGGCGGCAATCAGCGGACTCGCTCCGGTTGGTTGGGAACCAGTCAGTTTCTGGCGCTTCGTTGCTGGAGGTGTGGGCGTGAGTGTAGCCTCGGGGTGCGTAGCCAGGGATCCTTGAGGCTGCCATCGGGAAGCATTGTGAGTAATGGAGGAATGCGCCGGTCACTAACCTACAGCTAAATACACACTGGGATGAGTCGTGATCCGTGCATGCACAGCTCCTGGTGAGCCCCGCGTATCGACAAAACAATTAAACAGCATCGCGCTTGTTTCTGCGCCGCGAGCTGAGGCCGCCCTCGAGCATCTGTTGGAACAAAATTTCCTCCTTCCTATTTTAAGACCTGAGAAAAGGCAGTTATTTCGGGGGGGGTGGGGGGGGGGGGTTGTTAGATGTAATGTTGTTGGACCTTTATCACGACCTACATTTTTCATGAGTACACCTATACAAATAGTATATAGTTTTTACAATTTTTTACAATTGTCAGAGGAAGTGAGCTCACGACAACACTGGAAAAAAGGGATAAGATAATTAAAAGAATATTGATCAAACAACAATATACTCAAAAGTACAATAAAAAAAACTTGTGGTAATTTGGAAAAAAGGAGGGAAAAAAGAAAATAGAGAGTAATAATTTAGTATGTATATATATATATACACATATATATAAAATGGCTGGAGGAAAGAGTGGAGGAAAAAAGAGGATGTACATGTAATGAATAGCCTGGCCAATACAATTTCATTCTTTCTAGAAGACACACATTGGAATATTCAATAGAGTTACTATTAAGTAACTCGTCAGAGGTACGTTCTCTACAAACACACACTCAAGTCCAATTCATTATTGCGACCAAAGTTTGGAGTTGTGCGGCTTAGAAGGCTCCTCATCTAAGAAGTTCCTCCCTCAGATCACCTCCATGTCTCAGCAGAACTATGCTTTCTATCTACCACAGTGACTAAAGGCTGTGATTGGATGATTAGACTGCCGTACACCGTAGCCATTGACAAAATAAAGCTGCGATTACTTTTGCACAGGTAGGGTGTTAATTGGTTTTTGCCTCCTGAACACAGGAAATCAACATATTTCTACCAGTTCTGCTAAAAAAAAAAAAAAAATAGAGGCACGCAGCATCTGACTTGCGCAACAATACGCTGCTACTCACTGAAATTTGGGGACGTTTCAGATTAAATGTATGGAAAATGTAAAAGATAGCCGTTCTACTTCACGCGATATAAGAATCGATGTGGCAGCATCAAATATTCATATTTTGATTATTAGAAATAATGCCGCTCTAATCAGACTACACTGCTACAGGCGTCACTGCTTCGATACTTCACACATGTATGAGGGACATTGGTGCCGAAGATAAGTAGCGTGTGCAGAGAAGAGGACGTTTACCGCAGGAGGTACGGCAGACGGTAGTTTGCAGAAAGTTATCAAACCAGATTCTTCTGGCACGCTGTAAATCTTCAAGCTTAAGCCTGGACCCACTTTGGCTTTAGTGCAATTGATGCGGGGGGATAAGGAAAGAGTATGCAGTACTAGAGTTACAAA
Source organism: Nelusetta ayraudi (assembly GCF_046127955.1). Classification (NCBI taxonomy): domain Eukaryota; kingdom Metazoa; phylum Chordata; class Actinopteri; order Tetraodontiformes; family Monacanthidae; genus Nelusetta; species Nelusetta ayraudi. The sequence goes on from NW_027466102.1 coordinate 5,078,108, forward strand.
GTCTTGCATTTTACTTTTTCACGGGTAATAGATTTATTTTTAATTAGATCATTTACTCTTAATGGACTACATTTATTGACGTAGTGTTGTTGGATTGCCGGGCAACATGTCGGTAATCGCTGAGATGCTGTGTCGGGAATATTATCGTCATCGGCGGACATATATCGTATCGCATCGCAACGTTTCCTGCGAGTCCCTTCCCTAATAGAAGCATACCAGCTTCAATTACTATTAATATAATATTATGTGTCTCAGTTACTCTGTGGAAATGAATTCATTCACATATTTGTTGGCGCTAAACTAGACAGGTAAAAAAAAATATGTATTATATATGTTTCCAACTTTATCTGCAAACTGTAGAATAACACCCCACTAGTTTTTATTAAAAAAAAAAAAAAAAAAAAAAAAATTTGTTGCATCCTTTCAGTTGGGTAGTTTTGTCCAATCAACAAGAAAAATCCATAGCTAACAGCTAGCTAACAAAGTTTGGCAGCATGTCTTACGCACTCGTTTTAACTTTGAAGGATTTCTGGTTTGTTATTTCCCCGCTTCGTGTCCGCCGTCAGCGCCGACATAAACCCTCGCACGCGTTAATGTATTTGCGAGCGGCGGCGGCGGCGGCGGCGGCTAATGAAACATGAAGGTTACAGAGAGGTCCGCGGTTCACGCTCTGAGCACCTCTCACCTGGAAAACTAATGATTATTGACTTCCCTCCAGCGAGCGATGGGGACGTTGGCCTCGGGCCCTATATGCACCCCCCCACCCCCGCCGCCCCCACCTTCCACCTGCACACAAACACACACACACACACACAGAGACACACACAAAGACCAACACGCCACGGAAGTACAGTGCAGTTGACACCTGGCACACACACAGCCTGAAAAGCTCAAGCTAGCAGCCATTTAGCGCGTCGAACGTCCCTCGCACATATTCAGCCTTCCGCTTGGCAGGGGGTGAGCGTGGGGTACAGGCGGGGTGGGGGGGGGGTTCGGGTGAGGTGTAAGCGGGGTGTTGGTTGTGCTCACAGAAGAGGTAAAGACAGCTTTAGTGGAAAGGGGGGAACCATTGTCTACCTTTTTTTTTTTTCACTCCAGTTGCACCACAGTTGCCTGGGGGGGCTTCAGTCCTGCCACTCCCTGTCAGCCGAGAGAGCCTGTCACTGCTCGTCTGTGTCACCCGCTCGTGTTTATCCGCCGTGCGTTGGTGTGTGCGTGCGCACGTCGGCGGCGGCGGCGCCGCCCCCGTTGCTGATGCGCGTTTTTTTCCGATGCCGGCATCCGAGTTTGTGCGCGCACGTGTCACTTCTGCTCCTCGTCAGCTGCTAAACGTTCCAAGGGACACACGTCGTCCCGCCCTCTCGCACGCAGCAGCCGCCCGATTGGCCGCTGGTTTTGTTGTTGGCCCAGCGCGTTCTCGCGACACCTTTCCGGCCACTTTGACACGTTCTGCCGTTAAAGCGATAAAGCGGGACGAAAGCCGTGTTTTCAGTTTTGGTCAGGTTGTGGGTCACCTCTGTTTGTCGCTTCGGTTTCAAACGTTAAATTTAGAAAATGACCCCTAAAAATGTCATGAACATAATTGCCGCGTTGACTCAGTTCAAGTTTGAAATTCAAATTCCGGTTCATCTTAAACCATTATTGAGATTTTTTCCATCTCACGTGAACACACTGCACACACACTTTAAGCCGGGCCAACTCCAAAAGAAAAAGCCTCAAGTGAATTAAACATATGGGTATGGACAGGAGTTTTGGATTAAATCTACCTCGACAGCCTAACTTTACTATTGGCTCAGGGCTTTTTAATCCACAGTGCATTGCGTGCCCCTGAAATGAACCCCTTCCGTATTTCCAGTGTATTGCATGTGCTAATGGGAAAGGGCGTGTTGTTTTACACATAGCAGTTGGTTTTCATACATTTAGAAAACCTTTATCAAGTCACGCACCGCCTAGCAGGGTTATGCCAAGATTTATAACCCGGTTATAACACGACATTACCGTTTACAGGCAGAATGCCCCCCCCCCCCCCCCCCCCGCCATCAAAAATGTCCTCTCATCAAGTTTTGACTGACAACAGAGCCGTCGCGTGGCAGTGCGTCCCCCCCCCTCCCTACGCCCTTAAGACTGCACCACCCAGTTCAAGCTAATCCAGCCTCAATAAGATGCGTAAATGTTGCCCACGTCGCTGCTTTTATCCAATCAATGGAAACTCCTTCTGTGGCATGAAATCAAATCACCCGCCGAGGCAATTACATTTGTTCGGTGGGGTTGGGGGGGGCTTCAAAACGGAGCGACTGCAAGCCTGACAGACGTGGGCCTGTTTTTTGATCGGCGCTTTGCAGCGGCGCCTGCTTGAGTGACGTGAGGTTGCGGCTGCGTGTCGGCCGCCGTCTGGCTGGATTGGATTGGGCACGTCAGGAGCGGAGACGGAGAGCAGGTTTCCCACGGCTGACAGATGTGTCGGAGCCGAGTCGACCGCCCCTCCCCCCTCCCCCCCGCCGCCGGAAACCTCGGCCCACTCACCTCCGACTCGCCACTGACGGGCTGCCGTGAGTGGGACGTCTCTCTCGCCCCCCCCACCCCCCCTCCTCCCCCTCGATTCAAAAGGAAATCAGATATTTAGTGAGGTTTGGGTTTTTTTTCTTCAATGTTTTTGTTGTTTTTTTTGTACAGTGATCAGAAAAATCAAGTGAAATTTGAGGACCGTTCCGTTTTTGTTTTTTCTTCTTCTTCTTCTTTTTGGTTTCATCAGGAAGAGTGACGACGTGTTTGATAGCTTGTCTCATCAAGGCGCTGCCTCCTTTTTCGGGCCGTTTTTTGACACTGTCGCCTAAATATTCACGAAGCGACGCTGACCTTGACAGAATCTGACCTGACACGGAAATGCCAAAAACAAAGAACATATTGAGATTCAGAATGCTACTATTTTGATCTCGGTGAATAAAAACATAATTTGATTTAGAGCCTATTTAATATGCAGCTCTGATTACACCAATGGTGTCAAAAAAACAAAAAAACAAAAAGATGACCAGCTATGTACTGCAGTATACAGCACGCATTGAGACAGAGCGGTGATGTTAAGAAATAATCCATACATGCAGATATTGATGAACATATCAAGTCTTTTTAATGGTAACAATGGTCGACTGTGGTCAAAACGTCTGCTGGATCTGAAAACGCTGACTTTATTTGCTTTACTGGCTACTCTGAGGACGAGTCGTATCCACTTTTGACTGTGATGTGTCATGCGTGGTGACAAATATTCATATCTTTAATCACACGGCCGTGTCCTGAGAACCTCATCATCATCTATCATTGTTTAACTGGGATCACGCCTGACAGTGACTGCACAATTTGCAATTTTTTTGGGGGGGGGCTGAGGAAAATGACCTTGATGATGATGATGCTTCTACACATTTGTTTATAGAGCATCATGATGACTTTGTGTGTATTTGCTTTGTTTTATTGTTTTTTTGTTGTTTTTTTTTTACCAGGCAATGAGTCAGAAACAAGTGTTATAATAGTTTGGGCCACCGCTGGCTATGAATGAACCTATTCACCTTGCGTGTGTGATTCTAAACAAACACGCTGACGACACTGCGACGTGCAATACGATCACGGTCATAGTTACGCGTCCTGCCTGCCAGGGCTTTTGTTCTGCGCTGCTGCACTGAGGCCTGTCCTCCTGACTGATTCGGCGGGCCGGCCGACGAGCGGTGAAGAGAGGTGAGAACACATGGGGGCGCGGCGGGAGAGCCGGGGCAGATTTTTAACTCTTTTAATTCTGCTGGAGGAAGCTGGTTAACCCTTAAGTGTTTCGCCCCGAGGACATCCATGAAAAGTTAATCGGCCCCACCTGGGATGGGCACCGGCGTAACAATAGCTGCTAGCTTGCGCAAGTGTGTGCGTGCGTGCGTGCGTGCGTGTGTGTGTGCGTGAGTGAGTGAATGTGAGTGAAATGTGGTCAGTGGGGTATGCGGCCGGATATCTTATTAATGAGAGGCTGGCAGCAGATGGGCGGAGTCCGCGGTGTTAGTGGCGGCACCACAGAAGAAGAAGGAGCTGGGAGGGGTCGGGTGGGGAGGTGGTGGGGGGGGGGGCTGCAAATTCGGGAGATGAAGGCATCCCGCCGACCATATGCAGCGTTTCAGATCGGTTAGCATGCCCAAAGGCAGAGCGCTTTCATCTGAACGTGCCAATTTTGTATTGCATGCAAAAACCTCCGTCGTAGCTGCAGGTCAGTGTGGTCTGTTCAGTGTGTGTGTGTGTGTGTGTGTGTGTGCGCGTGTGTTTACATTTGTCCCAACAGCAGTGAGTGAGCACCTGCCTTCACTGATCGATTCCTTCCTGCGTCCGATGGTCGGCAGCTCATCAATAGCATTGATCACACACCAGCTCATCTTTTCTGTATGGTAATACGCCGGAGTTAATGAGAATCCACACACACACACACACATACACACACACACACACACACACACACACACACACACACACACACACACACACACACACATCCCACCTGAGAGGTAATTTCTTTCTCTCGCTGAGAGGCGCCAGAACAAAACATTCATTTATTATTCAGAAATATATTATTCATCTATTCAATTAGCCACTGTTCTCCTCAGCCAACCTAAAGAATCAATGCGCGCAGTGGATATCATATTCACAGGCCGTCGTCTCGCGCACACGCGCAGACACGAGAGGTCTGTGGCGAGAGGTCAGCGAGACTGTGATCAGACTTTGTAATGGTCTCCAGCCTGAAACCACACACCAGCAGCAAACACGTGGATTCACGCACACACACACACACACACACACACACACACACATCATACACAAATCATATTCATAAAACGTGCAACAGCCACTGTGAGGCCAGGTCATATATGCCACATCCACATGCCTATACGCATTGACTTGCTGCCATGTGACTGGCTGATTAGTTACTCGTGAGTGCACATTTATTCTGAGTCTTCATGGTTCTGAGGAATTATTTTGGTCATGCTTAATTACCTGTAACAAGCGCATAGACATCTGATGTCAACTGCATCATAATGATCTCATTCACGCTGTCCTATTTAACTTTTTCCCATTTTATCAACCTTGATCACAATGTTTGTTCCACTTGTGGAAGCTGCGAAAGTCTCTGTTAGTCATTAATAAATGCATTGTGAAATATTTATTAGCCTTAAAAAGGCATTATTCTGGCTTTATGTACAGTCGCTGCAAAAAGCACAATCAACTGGTAACGACTGGATAGTAGTTATCTGATGCAAACTGTATTATAATGGTGTCGTCAACACTTATCCAGTCTTGTAAGCACATAATAATGTTAATAATCATCTTATAGAGGACTGTTAATTCATGCTCATGACAAGGACCGTAATACACAGGGTTACCATTGTTTTTTTCCAGGCAGCAAGGACATTGCTAACTTTCTCTGTTCGCCTTACAAAGTGATTGCTCAGCAGAAGAACGTGAGGTAAAGATTTTTTTCTTAAAATAAACTTAAATTCAATTTTAGAAGTGGACGTTGCGGCGAACAGTCCCTTGAGGAAGAGAGTCATTTTGAATCTGTTTGTTAGTGTTGTTACGAAAACACAAAGGACACCCACAGGTAACAGCAGACAAAGAAAGGCAGAAACCCTTAAATAACATTTGATACCTATAGACGAGAGATTGAATTCTAAAAGTATGAAAAGTCCCAGTATGCACCAGGAGGCAGTGGAAATGCGTCCAAACACGTTGGACACACTAACAAAACACATGGGGGAACAGAGATCTGGTTGTATTTTATTATTCTCGTAGTCTGGAAAGCAAAATCCCAATCAAGGGTAGACAGAAATTACCCGTCTGTCATACTGATTCTGACAAAAAAAAAAAAACCCTGCACTTTTTCCCATCGGGCATAGCTCAGTCTCTTACACAACTTGCCAGAAATTAAATGTTGCTATATGGCCGAAACTTTTACACTGCAGAGTGCAAAACAGAGGCTAATGAATAGGACTGTTAGCATTAACTCGTTAATCACAACGAGATCAAATACAAGGGATAAACTTCTATTTTTAATCAAATTTTAATCACAAGCCTTTTGTCCCTTCCATTCACCCATAATCAGGTTCTAGAGCCATCGCGCTGTTTTGGCACTGCATCCTGCTAATGTTAGCAGTGTTTATTTTGTGCAGTTCACACAGCGAATGGTTCTCAGTATAGGATCAGCTTAGCATGCAGCTAGTTAAGACCAAAAGGCAGGTAAACAACACAGGGGTGACACACAAAGAAGAGTAGGGGCACCAAGGAGATCAGGTGGGAGACTAAAGGTGGCGTACGACTGCGTGTGCGTGCATGGGTGAAAGCCATTGTGAGGCGCTTTGGGGTTCCGTGAAGGTGCTGGAAAGCGCGACACGGGTGCAGCCCATTTACCATTGAAAGACGACGGTTGAAGACCTTGAAAGTGGCAAGAAGAAGAATCGAGACGGAAACCTTTTTTTGAGACGAGTAGAAGAGGAAGTCCAACAGAAGGTAAAAGTCCCAACCAAGAAGCACCGAAACATTGACCAGAAATACATAAAGTCAAGGCAGGCAGACAGGAAGCGGCCTGGGCGGAAGAACGATGCTGTAGGTCGACGGTTCGTCAACGCTGACCCGCCAGTGCAGGCGAGCGACTGACGTCAGCCGTCGCCCCCCCCCCCCCCCCCCCCCCCCCCGTCGCTGAGTGAAAAGTCTTTCCCGGCTGTTTCCAGAAGGAATGAGCCAGAGGTTATGCCCCCATTTGTCACATGTGTCAGAGTCAAAAGACGTATCCATTTTTACACCGCGCATCGCTCAGAGCTGCCCATCATCACAGCCGGCTACAGAGGTAAACAAAGAGACGGGGTGACAAACAGGAAGAGAGAAGTTTCGAGAGCCGGAGAGAGAAAGGGATGGGGGGGGGGGGGGAGTGTGTGTGTGTGTGTGTGTGTGTGTGTGTGTGAAGGATGATAAACCAACTCCGCCGCCGCTCTCCTCTGTCCCTCGTCGGTGGGGATAATTATCTGTTGCATATTCATGTATGCAAACATGATATAAATAATTTTGCCCTCCACCCTCCTCTCCCTCTCTCTCAAAGGTTAGCTCATTAATTACGGCCCCAACAGTTAGCGGGAAATATTTTTATAATTAATCGCCCGCTGCTTCTTTTTTTTCCGCCGGCCCGTGTCCGCGCATAACTTACCAGCGGGGTCGTCGCCCCGGACAGACGTTGAGGGCGTCTGCGGCCACTTGCGGCGCGCCCATGCTAATGCGGAGGAAGTTCGGCCTGAGACGCGGCGGCGGCGGCGGCGGCGGCGGTGGAGGAAGTCGGCGTCGCTGTTTTAACGTTAATAGCGGGTCAGGTTGAGCGGGCACGCTCGCTAACATCAACGAGAGCCCCCCCCACCACCACCACCACTCTCCCTCCTTGTTCGCTCTCCCTCAAACACACACAAACACACAGTGGTGCGGGCAGCAGTCTGGGTGTTGGTTGTTGCCTGTGGGCCTGTGCTCTTTGAACTGCCTCTCAGACTCCCGTCTGTCCAAATTCACTACGAGAGATCCAGCGCTCCGCCTGCCTCGACCGCTTGCGACTCAAGCAGCGCGCAGAACGGAGCGCGCGCGAGCGCAACCCGCCCAACCCAGCGGACGGACTCAAAGGCGGGCAGGAGCCGCACACAATGGCCGGAGCCCGCCGACACCCAATCAGCGCAGCTCGGACCTCTTGCAAAAGTTCTGGGAAAGTGGGTTCAGCTGAAATCCAGCTGAAGTCTCGGGCTGAACTTTGAAAGACCATCTCAAAGATCAGAGATGGTCCACTTTTTAGAGATAACAAGGATACACGGTCTGAATTCACGCCCGTAGTTTCTAAAGGTTAAGGTTTTTTGCAGCACAGCTACATAAAGACACGTCCTCTGAGCTGCTGTGTCATTTAAGACCAAGATCAAATTTTCAGGGTTCATGAAATTGTTACAAAAAATTATTTTATCTTTTACCACCAGTATGGAATGTATTTTACAAACTCTTTTCTTCACTTCTTTTTTTTTTTTTTTCTTCTTCAGACTGGGACATTGGGACAAGACAATAATAATAAGATCTTATCATAAATCCTACAATTATGCTGTACACTTGGAGGCCTTTTAGCCATACAGAACGTCCGGTTTGTGCAGTTGCTGCCTTTGTTTGTGTCTGATGTTTACCAGGTGGCAAAGGAGCTGGTGACACAAGTTAAACCAGTGGGCATACAAAATGTGAAAGTCGAAATGAAATCCGCCTGCAGGTTGAGTTCAGCAAAAGAATTTGGGATTAGAGAGAAAACTGTGACTAGATTCACCGTGCAAGGGCGCGATGGCCTGGCGCCAATGGGAATTCCAGCAGAGGACCGCGTGCTCCAGCTAAATGGATGGATAAAAACTGTGGTTCATTTACTCAGACTCAAAGATGCACCGCTACGATTCCAGACTTTGGGTTCCCAAAAGCATTCTGAATATTTATGGGAAAGTGCTAAAAAAAAAAAAAAATGGTGAATTTTGGGTTATTCAAGTCACATTAGCGTTCAAACATTATTCCACTTACGTGTCACAGATGCTAATTGGGCGCCGTCGTTGTTGTTTTGTTGGGAGTTAATGGCCGGTCAACACATTCAAAGTTGGCTGAAAACAGTGTCATAACTTGCTTGCCAACTAATGGAAGGGAAAAAAAAGGCGAAGGAGGTCATGACTTGACGATGTATAGCTGTTTGGGAACTTGATAATCGAAGCTCCCGGCCACAGGAAGTTGTTCCCAGCTGAGTCAATGCAAATCTCAAAGCCCAGCTAAATGCGCAGGGCTGTCAGGAAGGACTTTCTAAACACAAACCAAACGCTTTTCAGATCACTGTGGTGACCCCAGAAGTGAAAATCCAAAAGTGTTGGTTTGGAAGTTATCCCTTGACCTGTTAATAGGCGCTCCGCCTTTCAACAAGATATCCATCCGTCTTCTATAGCAGCTTCCTCCTGAACTCAGGGTTACGGGGGTCTGCTGCAGCCGATGCCAGCTGTGAAAGGGCGAAGGCGGGGTGACACCCTGGACAAGTGGCCACTTCATTGAAAGAATATGTTGACAAGTCCCTGCGATAAATGAGGCAGACAACTGTTCACTCGCACACCTACGGACAATTTAGAGTTCCCAATTTGTCTTGCATGCATGTTTTTGAATTGGCCTGGGGTCAAACCTGCAACCCTCTTGCTACGTGGCGACAGTGCTAACCACTGCGCCAAACGAAGACTTGTTGTGAACCATGTTTCAGGTCTTTTTGTATTGCGGTCGAGACGCAGGGGTGTCAAACTCAAATACACAGTGGGACAAAAATTTCAAACTTGGACAAAGTCGTGAGTCAACATTGATATTTATTGAAAAAAAATCTTCCTCCAGATATAACAGTGAACCTTTTTATACGAACCCAAACTAGTTTTGCTAAAGCAAAGCTTAATATTATACAATAACTTCATGTCGCAAAATTGTATGCCTTTTTTTTTATTTGCAGCCATCTGATTTAAATTTCAACGGTGACCTTTTTCCACGGGCTAATAATACATTTACAAATAAAATAACAACAATAAACCAATGAAGTCATAATTATATCCTTTAATGAACGTCCTGTCCTGATTGACAAACCAAAATACCAGCAGAGCATTCTGGGATTTGTAGTATTAGCGGCACATGTGCTGTATAATAGCAGCGGGCCAGCTCCAGTAGTGATTTTGCATTGCCTCGCGGGCAAACATATAATTGCAGTGCGGATCAAATTTGGCCCGCAGGTCAGAGTTTGACAACTATGGTCTAGAGGACAGGACAGGACCCTTAAACACCCTCTCCACTGTTGACAGTGTTCCGAGGAAAAAGGTTACTGTATATAGTGTATACTGTATATTCAGGTTGAAGCTACACTTGCTTGGGTCCATATAAAAAGGTTCACTGTTATATCTGGAGGATGATTTTATTTTTATTTTTTTTCGGCCACTCACGTCTCCTATTGGCTGCCCTCATTGCCCCAAAATGTCTCTGTCGAAACAGACAAAGCTGATGCAGAGCAGTGTTGCCAACTTGGCGACTTTCTCCCCCCAAAAAGTCGCTATTCTCCCCATAGTGACTAGTGACAACTCTAGCGACTTTTTCTGGCGTTATTATTATTTCCTTACTGAGGAGTTGGCGACACTGGTGCAGAGTGCAGACTGCTCGAAGAACACGGACAAAGTAAAACAAAGAAAACAACTGGAAGTTGTTATTTTTACGTTATTATCACCATACCATGCTTTAACCGGTCGGGCCCGCTCGGGAATAGATTTTCCTCGATGTGGCCCTTGAACCAAAATGAGTTTGACACCCCCGTGCTCTAGAGGGAAAGATGCGATTTGGGCCGAATGGGGTTTTTGGCTGCAGTACCTCGAGTGGCCACTGAAAGAAATCGCCACGCCGTCATATTGCCAGTCCGCTGTCCACTTCTTATGATAGATCCATGGCTCCGTCTTTCCAATGACTCCAAATGGAGCTGAAACACAAATAGAAATGATTGTGTCTATTGTCTATGCTATACAGACATTCCAGAAACCTCTGTGCTTTTCATTGGGCAATTCCACCACATTGAGTCAACAGGTGCTTGATGTGACATAAAAAATAAAAAATAAAAAAAAAGAAAAGAAAGAAGCGGCAGTTTTGCTCACGGGCCTCTGAACGATGCGACATGATGGATTCCTTTGGTCAACACCAAAGGCTGCAAGACTTTTGCTGTCACCCGGCGGAGTGCGGCGAGATAATTCCCCTCCCCTCACAAAAGGGGCCTCGGCATCCTCCCACTTTGATCCGCACGCGCTCGCTACCCCGCGCCGTCAAAAATGAGAGGTGACGCCCGCCGCCGTCTCTCTCCCGGCTTTAAAGTTCCGCTGTGGCGGCGGCGGCGGTGGCGGCGGCGGCGTCTCTCTAACCGCCGAGCAGCCGAGCTGTCCCGTTCGCTCTCCGCTGAAGACTCATTTGCCGGCGATGCCTCTCATGTCTGAAAGCGCTTGTTGACTTCCGCGGGGCGGGGAAGGTGTGTGCGCCCTCGTCAGCGAGGGTTTTTTTTTTTTTTCCTTCTGCGCGTACGTGTGTGGGTTTTTTCTTTTTTTGAGGCAGAGGAATAGAGACAGGGATGACGCGTGGGTGTTTGAAGAGTGAAAGGAAACATTCTCCCGCTCTCTCCTCCCATTAAACATATTTGTACATTTCATCGGCAATAAAAACAGCAAATCAATCTCATCCCGGCGCCCTTCAGAGGGCGCTTTGAAGTCTTCTTAGTAAATGACCTCCCACTATCCCCGTCAACCGCCGCAACCACCCACACCCCCTTAAAAAAAAAAAGAAGAAAAAAAAAAAGACTAGTGCAATATTTATCTCGCTTCACAAAAAATTTCAAGTTTTTTTCTTGGGCTTTTTTTTTTTTTTTTTTTTTTAAGGAAAATCCTTGAAATTTTCATCAAAAGAATTCTAATCAGGCACTCCTCAGGTCAGCTAATGAGTTGGCAGAAGCGGGGCCCTCGCCGGGCGGTTCTCTTCAAAGGCTAGCTCATTAGCGTTAGCGGCTCTGATTACGATAGTTTCACACGCTGCCCTCACACGCGTACCCGTGCGCACGTCAGCACACACACACACACACACACGCTTCTCTGCTCAATGACGCCGTCTCTGTACTGGACTAACGCACAGAGGCCTGTCATTACCCACTTAGCATCATTAGCATCATTAGCACCCAAGGTCAATGTTTGAAGCCAGAGACAGACACGCGACCTCCGTCTTGCTCCAGCCAGCCTTTCAAAATGTCTCTCGGCTACTGTAACCGCTCCAGACTCACATCGCCGCAGTTTGGCTGAGGATGAAGCGGAAAAAGAGGAAAAGGAATTAATGAGAGGAGCGATAAAGGACAGGAAGTTCATAAAGGATTTTTTTCTTTTTTTTTTTTTTAAATGTGCTTTTGCCCTCTCTACCCTTAAACATCCAGGTTTTGTATGTGAGCTCTTCCCGCCGTCCCTCCTCGGCGACGTGGAGAGAAAGAGAGCTCACATGTGATTTCCCTCAACTCCTCTGAGAATTAATTAAAAATGATGAAAAAAAAAAAAGATGTCATCCCATCACAGATTTTTCAAGCCTCCAATTTAACCGCCACATCCGCGTTTACGCGGTATTCTACGGAGGAGTTTTCGCTGCTGCTTGCTAACAACCTTTTGGAAGACTTTGTGTGTTACTTAACGATTTTGACACGCGTGGAACATCTCCGGTGGTGGTTACCAGGTTGGAGTGACCTAGATTCTCCTTAATTTGAACCACGCTCGTGATGAATCTGCAATATGTTGCAGAGGATGCGACAAGATTGCAGACAATTACACTCCTCTGATACATAAATGGATTCTTTTGTTGTCACACACACACAAGTTCAGTCGTGGGTTCTTTCTTCTTCTTCTTTTTTTTTTTTCAAAGTTTCACATTATTTTCAACCGCACAGTCATTATTTTCAGTGTTGACAAATGTTTTTTTAACACACAAACAGTAGCAGCCCACCTCATGTTGTTTGGATCGGCAGGTCTTTCAAGTGCACTGGTGATTTTCGAGCCCAGAACGGACTCAATGCCTTTAATCAGAACACGCGCTTGGATTTATTTAACCTAACAGTGATTAATATTTGATTTTATGACCTTTCAGATTTATTTAAAAACTCTCTGAAAAAGCAATTGAACCCGAAAACTGGAGCATGATATCCCTAAATCTTTTTATATATTGTTAATGAGTCATGATGACTCATTCAATTCTTTAATTTGTCCCAAACGGGGCACCACAACTACAGGTCAAAAACACAGTGGCATAGTTATTGATTGGCCTGGCAGGAGGTAGGTCCTCCTTTAACGGTGAACGACATGTGTGCCCTTGATCCATTGTTTGTATAATTGTATTGACGAAAAAACAGATGACCGAGTAACAAACATTTCAAAGAAACACGACGCTAGCAGAGGCGAGACGGGTGGCAACTGCTAAACCAGGGGTTAATCCAAAATAACTTGGCTCACTCTCCACCAGCTTCCCTCTTGTTATCTGGCCGTCCCCCCCTTCCTCTCCCCTCTTCTCCTTCTCCTCGGCTGCTTCTTGTGGTCAGCAGTGTGACTGAGACCCCAGGCCGACTAATGGCTGTGGGCGAGATGTCTGGGAGATGGACCCGCTCCTCTAATTCCCTGCTGGTGGACACACTGGATTTAACCCTGACCCACTCCAAATCTGAGTTTTGGGTGTAAATGCGTTGAAAAGTGGAGAGAGCGGAGAGGGAGTGGGTTGCTTCTGCTCTGTGCAAGCAAGCGTGTGTGCGTGTCTGCGTGTGTGTGTGTGTGTGTGTGTGTGTGTGTGTTCCCCCTTGAAAAGCCTCTCTGCAGTCTATCAGATTAGCTCTATTAGTGGATTAGCCGGATTAGCGGGTTAATTGCGCTCTACTGCTGCGCCGCTGCAGAGGCTAATGACGGCTAACGCTAGTTAATCACACACGCAGCCGCGTTAGCCAGCTACTGCCACGTCTGGCAACATGGCACACAAATCAGGGAAACCGGCGTACACCAGCTTCCCATGAGGATTAGCACCGAGACATGTTTGCACACGGTGTTTAATGCCAGTGTTTTGTTTTTTTTTGTTTTTTTTTACCCCCTCTCCAAGGCTTTCTGTTGCGACAACTGTTTTGTTGCCCTCCGTGTGTGTCAATTGTTTTCACAGTATTTCGCTTCCCTTTGGTTAAATACACTTTTACTGTTGGATTTCACGTTACAAGATGTGGCTTGTTAAGTCCAACAGTTTGGCCTTTAAAAGTCCAGTGCTGACTGTTTGCGCAAGTGCGCAGACAGTTATCTGTTTTTCGCCTTTATCTCCTTTCAATCTTAATCTGATTTTAATTTTCTCACTGTCTCAAGAGAGATGACAAATCCATCTGTTCTGTGTTTTTCATGTTAAGAAATTAGACATTTAAGCAACGGAATCAGCCAGGACAACACCAGTGTCTCAATCCATCTCGCACTGCATTAACATAAACCAGTGCATGTTATTGTTCTGGAACTATTTTGAGTGGTTTTTTTTTTTCTTTCTTTCTTTTGGAAAGAAAGTGCTGTGGACCTGCATGGACCAAACATAACTGACCCCCCACTTATTCTTTATTGTAATGAAACAAACAAAGCAGGGGGTGAAAATAATTGAGCGCGCACGTCGGTGTTCCAAAACAGCATGTGGCTGCAGGAGAACAAAACCCAAATAAATATTTTCAACTGGTTGCTTTGGAAAAAAAAAAAAAATCAATAGTGCTAAACACTCATGAACTCATGAACTTTGTATAACAATTAAAAACTGCCATGGGATGAAAATGGGCTCCTGAGCGACTTTTTAAGTGATTTTACTTCTTTTTATTGCTGATGCCTAAAAACAATGTAATATGCACGCGTTGTGAATTACAGCCTTGCACATCTTTCGGCAAATAAAAGCAAAAGCTGCAAAATCTAAGCAAAAAGAAGAGAAGAGAAGTTGGTGAAACTGCATCGAAACCCTTTTGTAAGGAGGCCTCGACATATTTTCCCTGTTTCATTTCTTCTGTATGCATCATTTGCTAATTTGCAAAGGATTTATTAGAAAGCAATTAAATTCCTTTATACCGTTTGCTGCAAAAGGAGGTTTGGGCTATTCGAAGAGCTTATGTTGCTGTGTTTGTGTGCGTAAAAAAAAAAAAAAGAAAGAAAAAAAGAAAAATCTCTAAAAAAATACTGGGCGGTTAGCCAGAACGTTGGCCAGTCCAAACCCATTTCCATCAAGTCAGACACCCCGATGCTTAATTCATAATCTTTCTGTAATGTTTCCATCAAACCGTCCACAGGCAAAGAACGCGCTACGGCTGCTGAGCCCTCTGGATCAACACCCGGGGCGCGAGTGTTAACAAAACCCCAAACTCTGCCCCCACCACCGCCCAATCACAGCCGCCGCCAGCTGCGGGGGAACCAAACGGGACGAGCTAATCGGTCAAAGCGGCGGTACGTGACGCGTCGGGCGGCCCGGTCGCGGCGAGCCGAGATGACCGCGACCATCGTAATTGATGTGGCAGCCAATGAGGTCTGACACGTGGCTCCGGGACAGGAAATGCCAGGGGTTGTGGGTAAAATGGGTGTTAGCGAGAGCGCGCAGAGAATCACGCCCGCGCCAAACAAAAAAACAAACAAAAAAATAAAAGTCATGAGGATCGGGAGCGTGCGTGGCCGAGGCGCGCGCGCTTTCCATATATTGTGCGGGCACCTCGGCCTCATTAAAGGGAAGTGAAGGCCTCCCTGCTCATCTTTTAAAGATAAAACAAAGTGCTGTGATGTCATCCCTCATCAGCCTGCGCCAAGGAGACGAGGAGCACTTTAGCAGAAAGAGCAGGGCGAGCGCTCGCCTGAACGCACAGACCTCCCTCTGACACACAACTCTCTCTCTCTCTCTATTTTCCTCCCTCTTGTTTCCTTTCCCTCACACACACACACACACACACACACACACAGTGAGAGAGACACAAGCGCACACAGTCGCTCACAATCATGGCACCGGTGGACGGCGGACGGTAGATGAGGGATGCATGTTGGTTTGGGGCTAAACATGATATCTCCTCTCCCCTGGGCCGGCCAATCAGAACAAGCTGCCAGGGAAAAAAACGGCAAAAGCACTCAAGGCCGGCCATAGGAAAACACACACACGCACGCACACACACGCGCACACACACACGTGGCGTTTGCACAGAAGCCTGCACAACAGCTCCCTCCAAGCGTAGGATGCATTCATACAGACGCACAGAATGTTGTACATTATTATGAAGTCTTAACTCATCATCATCGTCCTCCTCCTCATCATCATCATCATCATCATCATCATCATCATCATCATCAATGGGCTAAATATCAGCGGCTGGCTGCTAGCTGTGGCTGGGGGCACAGATCTAAACCTCGTCGGTGTTCTCAGGGCTTCGCCGGTGCCTGCAGGGCGTGGTAGCTATCGGGGGGGGGGGGCACAGGAAGTAAGTACCTGGGAGGCAGCAGTCGGGGGAAGTGCCTAGAGGTCCGGGGCCCAGGGATGGCAGAGTCACCGCTGTGGGCTCCGTTAAAGGCGGGGGGGGGAAGGATTCAGGGCTAAGCGTTTCCAGAGGGAGTGTAATAGAAGAGGAAATGTTGTCAGTGGGATGAAACCGAGGAAAAGCAGAAGCGGAGTGAGGTGGAGGGTGGGGGGGGGGCAAACGCGGCTGTTCAGATTCCAGGGGGCTTTTTAACGAGGTTCTGATATGTAGAACAAATTTTTTGAGAGAAAAACAAGACAATGAAAAACAGCCCAGTGCTTTAAGCCGATCAACACGCAGCGCTCCTCACATACAGTCGGGATACACATTCTAATGAAAACTATTCATAGGAATAGAGTCAGTAGTTTTATGAATGAACGCATTTTTATGAATTCCATTTTTTTTTTTTTTTTTTTTTATTCAATTAACCCCAAAGTGAAAAATTGAATTGGCAAAATACAATTTTCAAATGTATTTGCCTTTGTTGCTTGGGAGGTATTACACACTGTTATGTGTCAGTCTTTGTCACAGTCATAGTTCTTTATTATTGTAAAAATTAATTCAATTCAGAAGAAATGGCACAAAAATCACAGGATTTCACAGTATCTTATTCTGCCGGACCAGCAGCCCAAAGCCAAAGTTGTTGTGAATTTTGAGTGTTATAAATAAGTGAAGGCTGAATGGGGGTAAAAAAAAAAAAAAAAAAATCTCTTTCATTGACTTTTTGGGCAATGCTCTTCATTACTGCATGAAGAATACTTCAAATTTAAAGCATGTTGATTCACTTGTACTTTTATTTCATTTTATTTTTTAATTCCATCAACACTTGTTGTTAACGCTGGCACCTGAACCAGGTTAGGCCTATGCAACCCCCAAACAGGATTGACTATTGCTGGCTGTCTCTGCGTATATAGAATGCCATGTTTAGCATCCTGATGAGGGCCCTCTAATTTAAAGTCCTGCATTTGAATAAGAAACACAAAACACTTCCTCGCTGCTTTTGTATTTTGTGTGAATCTGCGACGACCCCAGATTTCAGGGCCCTGAAAACCCCGGACGTTTCCGAGTCCAACAGCTCGGCTCACAGTTCTGTGACTCTCACCTGAACTTCCTGCCGCTGTGCGGCGACACGCTGAGAGCCGCCCTGTGATGAAGCGTCACCTGTCACGGGGTAGAACGGTTACGCAATGCCAAGGCCGATCAGCTGGAGAGCATGCTTAATCGTCTCAATCCGGTGAACTGCAGCGCTGGGAGGAAAAACAACCGCTTTGATTGTTCATTGTTCATTGGATCCTTCACTGGCAATATCAAATCAAGGCAGAGTTGACTCACATGGCAGCTTCCCCGCAAAAAAAGCAACGCAAAGTGCATTGAAAAAAACAAAACAAAAAAAAAAAACAGAAAGGCAAAAGGCTGATTTTATTTCAATCAAACCAGTCAAGCTAATTTTACTTGTGTACCTCACTTTCAGAATAATAGAGCACCAATGAAGGATATTAAACTATGTTTGGTTGCAGGAGTCCAGGAGGGAAAGAAACCAATCGGACAGGAAATTAAGAAATTGGTTTGGTCAAAAAATAAAAAAATAAATACATATAAGTGTATGTGTGTGTGCGCATATGTATATATATATGTATATATACTTTCATATATGTACTTTCTTTTGGCATTTGGATTGTTTTGTCGATGTGATTAATACACAAAACTGATTAATCTTCACTTCTTAGCTCAAACAGAAGCAACATGACTGGCGAGTGCAGGAGCAGGATCACAAAGTGGCAGGATCTCAATTCATGGAAAGACATCAACAAGTCAAATATGTTTTTTTACTTTCCCTTTATTTGTTTTTGTTGTTTTTTTTTCATTTTCTTCAAACACTGATAATTACCCCCCCGCCCCCTCCACACACACACACACACACACACACACACACACACACACACACAATGAATAACCCAGCAGCGAGAACGGCGGTGAGGAGGGCCGAGGGGACCTTGGCGACGGCGGGGGTCATTATGCGGCGGAGAGCGGCGCGGGACGGGGGGTGGGGGGGAATCTGGGTGAGGAGGGGGGAGGGAATAGGGTGGGGGTGGGGGGGGCGCTGCTCGGAGGCTGGTGCTGGCGGTGGTGGTGCTGCACGGCGCGGGCGCTGGGTGAGGGTTGTAGAGGTGGGGAGGGGAGGGGGAGGGGAGGGGTTGGGGGTGAGCGGGAGGTGGGCAGGGGGGCAGGAGGGGGGGGGGGTATCAGTGGGGAATGGTGTCAGCTGCAGAGGCAGCAGGGAAAGCCGACATCTTAATAAAACAGCCTCGGGCTAAATCCCATTAAAGGCCTCAGAGCCTGTTACCACTGCTGGCCAGGTAGCACCAGCACACACACACACACACACACACACACACACACACACACACACACACACATAACACAATCCACACACACACACACACACATCATCATCATAAACTTCTGTCTGTCTGCAGACACACACACACACACACACACACACACACACACACACACTTGAATATATTATATATGGTTCCATGTGTCCGTCTCTCTCTGTTCCTGTCTGTCCATGTGTGGGGGTCTTCCTTTGTGTGTGTGTGTGTGTGTGTGTGTGTGTGTGTGTGTGTGTGTGATTTCACAGAGAATAAATCTTTGCCTCGAGAACACACAATACCGCACAGAACATAAAGAAAATCCCGGCAATGCCGACCCTTCGCTTACTCCGCCTGTCACAATTGACTTCCAGTCGTCTTTCGCCGACTTCGTCCGCTTCACTTTCCCTCCGACTCTCCAGTCGCGCACGCGTCCTCCGATGACAGCCGCCGCACAGGAGGTGGCGCATCCGAATCGCAAGGAACTTTAAAACAAACAGTGAAAACACTTGCCCTGAAGTCGTTATGATGAGAGGTGATGATGTTGTCGCCGGGAAAGCAGACAAGAAACGCGTTTCGCGCCTTTGGATTGATTCACGGGCTTGAAATCAGGGAAGTCCTGTGCTGCTGAGTCTGACTCGTTTTTTTTCTCGATTGTCGGTGAGAAGAAGGACAAAAATAGAATCAAATGTGGTCGCACTTGGTTATTGTTGTCAGTGGTAACGTAAGTGTTCACATTGTGTACTTAAAGTAAAAGGAGGGATACTTGTGTGTAAAAAAAAAAAAAAAATTCAGTAAAAGTAAACATATTGATTCAACTCCTTGACTCAAGTAAAAGTAGGAGAGTACGGTTTCTAAATGTACTTTTTTTACAATACATGTATTATTTCAATATATATTGAAATAATACATCGGTTGATCATTTTTCTGAAATTAAAATAAAATAATTTTCCTTTGGAACATCGTCCACTTTTATATTGAACTACACAACTTCAAGCAACAACAATATAATGACGAATGATAAGTAAATTACTCTGAACAAAATTTGTTTTCTAAAACACAAAAGTAACTTGCGTGTTTTTCCAATGTAAGAATTAGAAAGTACCGCCACTTGTGTGCGAATGCAGGTCGTACGACTGAAAAGTCGAAAAAGTAATACTCAAGTACAAATACCAGAAAAATCTACTTAAGCACAGCATACAAAGTATTTGTACTTTGTTTCTTCCCGCCGCTGATTGTCTTCACGTTAATTCAAATTAAAATCAGACGACAGGCGACGACGGCTTCGCAGCAACTCACTCCGCACAATCTACCTGTGCACCGGGTGACACGGTTCAACGTCTTTGTTGAGGCACCGAAGAAGGTGGCTGCTGGGCCTTCAAGACCGTCCTTATTGTTCTCATACATCCATTTTAAACTGCGGGAAACGCAGAAAAAAAACTCATTCCGGAGCATCGACGCAGGGCGACGGAGTCGTCGGGACTGACAAGAGGAAGTTGAAAGAGGCTTGAAGTGTTGCTGGCTTTTAATTTGGAAATCTACAAAATAGGTCGAGGCATGTCGGAAGAAGAGACGGAGAGTGCGCATGCGATTGATATGTGCGCGTGCAGGAAAAAGTTTTTCCAGGGGAGGGAGGAGGGAGGCACGGAGTCCATGAGAACGGCCTTGTTTGATACACATGGCAACTATTTTCAGCACTATTTTCAGCAGTTTCACAGAAAAGAGTTGTAAGTTTTGCCGTCACTCTTCCCCCCAGGCCATCAGAACCCTGGACAATGACTTCACCACGGCCTCCACACAACAAGGCTCCTCTAATGTTCAAGACGTGGAACACACCTGCACACTGTACACACTAGTGTTGTCAAAAATATCGATGTATTGAAAAAAAAATCAATACATCCATTAAATATCGATATTGAAAACTAACAACAGTTCAATATGCCTTTTCCATAGTATCAATATATCGGTACTCAATGTGCACAAAGCTCCTCTAATGTTCAAGACGTGGAACACACCTGCGCACTGTACACACTAGTGTTGTCAAAAATATCGAGACATCGATTAAATATGAATTTATCGATTAAATATCGATATTGAAAACTAACAACAGTTCAATATGCCTTTTCCATAGTATCGATCTTTCGGTACTCGACGTGCGCCGCCGACACACACACAAACACTCAGAGTGCTCCCTCCCCTCCCTTTCCAGTATCGAAAATCGTATTGAAAATCAATATTTTTCAAAACATCGTATCGTAGTCTGAAATGCAGTATCGTGACAACACTTGTGCACGTTATCTTTAGACTTTCAGAATTGTTTAAACACTCCACATATCTTTTGGCATAAGTGCCTTTTTGACTGGTGAGCTGCTTTTTTTTTTTTTTTTTTTTTTTTTTTTTCAAAAAGAAAAACTTTGGTGTGCTTCTTTTGCATTTATATATTTGGAAAATTGGTTGTATGTAGTGTTCATCTAGAATATTCCTGCTGCTGTCTTTATCGTGAATGGTGTTGTGTTTTTTTTTGCCTTTTGCCCAATCTCTGGTAAGCATTGCCAACTTTTACATCTCACTGCACATCCCGTGAGCATGTGACAAATAAAGTTCTTGAATCTTGAGTCTTGAGTCTTGAAGATCTGGCATCAATTGGCCTCTTTCGCAGGGGGTTGCTTTGCTCTTACAATGCTGGTGGCTGGAGGACGCACAGTGAAGCGTGACGAGGGGACGCGTTTTTTGGATTTTCTTTTTTTTTTTACGGGCCTAGCATAGCTGCACGCCACTAAACACAGCCTGGCGCTGGAAAAATTGGAAAATTGAAAAATTGTAAGAACAAAGTAACAGCAGACAGGGGGGAAAAAAAAAAACATCTACACCACCGGTTGCAGATGAGCTGCGGAGGAAATTCTCCGACGCCGGCAATCCCTCCCCGGAGCGCTACACACGCTCGTATGATGAACAATATCTAAACTGTCCTCTGAGTTTTTAATCCACACACACACACTCACACACACGCACGCGCTCACTCGCTGTGCGATTCTGGGCTGGGATCCAAGTACACTGGCCTGAATGAAACACACACACATTCAGCATGTGTGTGTGTGTGTGTGTGAAGAGGAAGATGGGTGGTGGTGGGGGGGGGGATCAATATGAAAGAGGAATCTATATGTCCCAAAGTTGGAAGTTCAGTCTCCGTCTGACAGAACACACAAGTTGCCGTTGTAGTAAACTATTGTTTTGACAGGATGTCACTTCAGTTCTGCCGAGTGTGTGTGAGAGCGCCGAGTGCCGCGCGCCTCCTCTTTATCTCAGGCCTAAGGCTACTGTCACTGAGCCGGGGGGAGAGTGGGAGACCGAGGCAGGCAGACAGAGAGAGAGAGAGGGAGAGAGAGAGAGGGAGGGAGAGAGGGAGACGGTGAGGAAAAAGGAAAGGGGGTAATTCACTTGTCAGCTGCCTGATGAAATGCCATTTTAACTGAAGCTGCTAATAGGAGCATTACGGGGGGTTCGGCGGGGCCTCAGACAACTCGCAGCTCACAGTCAAGCGTTTGTGTGGCACGCGCGTCTGTGTTTGTGTGCGTGTGTGTGTGTGTGTGTGTGTGTGTGAGGCATTTCCAATATCATCTCACTTTTCTTCTCTTTGTTTTTTTTGGACGTTGCCTCTCCAGCTCCCTGCAAGCTCCCGTATCTTCTCTGCGGTCAATGTAGATCCTCCTCCTCCACCTCCTCCTCCTCCTCCACCCATCCATCCAACCAACCAACCCGCCCGGCCCGCCCGTCCGCCCACCCGCCGTCTTTCACACCCATCGTCGGGCGTCAAGAAAAACTTTCGTCAAGCTTTCGCCGAGGCCCCGCTAACTTAAGTTCCGCCCCGCCGCTTCTTTTAGAAAGTTTCGGGAGGACCGTTGCGCATCGGGTTGAGCGCCGGCTAACGCGTGAAATCAAACTCGGACCGAAGCTGCCTTGGAGGTCACGAGCGGCCGAGAGTATAGGCGAAGAACCCAGGGGTAGAATGCGGACGGGTCAAAAGTAGAAAATGAACAACAGATCAATGGGGGGAGAGATGGCGGAGGAGGAGAGATATTTTTCGCTGGCTCCTGCGCTGGGAGAACTGTTGTCTCGAGTCAGAAGACTTGGATGCGGAGCTTCAAGCAGGTGCGATACGAGGCGAAATTGGCCCCCTTTTGTAATAGTGTTGAAAGGCAGTGTAAAATAGAAGCAATTTTGTCTGTATTAAGTCAAGTTTCATGCAGTCAGTCTCGATATTTGGACGCAAAGATGCTTGACACTTCCTTTCAACGGCGGCCACCGCAGCCAATCACCTGCCTCCGTCTAACCCACCAGCTGACTTTGTGTCCTCGTTCACTACATCTGTAAATCTCTTCTCTCTTCCTGCAGCTCCTCCTGCGCACGGCTCATTTAACTGCCTTCAATGACAGCCTTTTTTAAAAAAAAAAATAAAAAATCGGTCAATATTCAGTCACTTCCCACCAATTACGAGACAAAGAAGCTCAAGCTTTTCAACTTGAGAAACTTTTAAATCGATTCAGACCAGAAAATTGTCTTTTCGTTAGAATACACATACCAGTTTGACAATGTTGGTTTATCTGCAAAATAATTCATTAAAAAATCATATCAAGGAGAGCAGTGACTCTTTTCGCTTCCGATAAACACTAACTAAAAGGGGCTCAGAGTGTACGCTGGTGTTTGACGAAAAACAAAGAAACAATGTAAAAGAGAAATGTTTCTCATGGAGAAAGAAAATCCCGTTCGAAAACAGTTCTTCAATAAATGTTTCTCTTGGCGTCACTAATGTCAATGATTTTTGCTGGGGTTGAAAGGTCGTCAAGTACGTTAGCCATCCTTTTAATTTACTTGCATTAATATGTTATTAAATCCAGCAGACGTTTTTAGACTGAACATAAACGCTGGATGTACAAACGGAGACTGAGTCTCAGAATCAAAGGAGTTGTGTTCTCACTCATCGCTTTGGTGTTAAGTGCGTTTGGGATCTTTGACCCGACAGTTTGGAGTGGGTGCGTTTGCTCCTCGGCAGATACAGCGGGAACCCGGGCGAGCATCATCACAACAGCCAGTTATTCTGTCCAGCAGCATTACTGCGTTCAAAAGGGACATCTAACACACGCTCGCACACACACACACACACACACACACACAGAAAGGGTTAAAAGAGCCCTGAGGCCAAGTGATTTCCGCAAGAATAGGCTGAATACTTACTGTCTCTTTCTGCATGCGTGTGCATGAGTGTGTGCAAATGTGTGTGTGTGTGTGTGTGTGTGTGCGTGTTTTTTTTTGTGTGTGTGTGCACGTGAGTATGTGTGTGGGCTCGCAAATGGGACGTTTAGAAGGAATACTCCAACAATGCTACAATGCCCATTTTTCTTTGGTCGACATACAGTAAAGCAGATATGTCACGTTGTCCTTTATTAATCTCTCAATAAAGTTCATCAATCTGTCAATCTGTCAGGTCCGCAACACAGACAGAGATTAAGAATTATTATTATTATTATTACTATAGCTATTTTGGATAATGTCACGGGTGTAGTTCAGGAATGCAAGGTTGGCTAAAACACAGACTTTATACCATGGCAGCTAACAGCTCACTGTTTAATATACAGAACATTTTAAATCGAACCAAAGCACAAATTGAAAACAATACGTTCTTTTAACAAATATGAACTCAAACTCAAATGTCTTTGAATTCTCTTGATTTTGTCCTCGGAAATAAAAAAATAGGTAAATTAATTTAAGTAAATTGATACAAAGCAAAAATTTAACGTTGGTTTTTACTTTATTCATTTTATTGAAAGCACAATTAAACAACCATATAGTCAACCTGCGCATATAGCAAGAAAACTTTACGTTGGACTCAAATTTGGCTTGGACATCCCGAGTGAGGAAGGCAGGACTCTCTTTTGATTTGCCTCCGCAGAGCCCGACTGCCATCTAGCGGCTGCGGTAGGAAGCCAAAAATAGGGGAAGGGCCCTGAGCGGAGGGAAGGATCAGAGGTCACGAAACAGAGCAACTCCAACGTCAACAGCGCCCTCTGCTGGCTGGCCGACGTTTCATCGCAGTGTGGCCCCTGGCCGAGTTAAAACAGTCTGACCTTGGCGGGTCGTTTTTGAAGGGAAACACAAAGGCTGGTTAAGTAGTTGTCCCAGTCAAATACAAGCGCTTTTCCAACCCGGGGAAGCAAAGAAGAATGAACAGGAAGTGTGGGAAGTAGAGTTCAATCTGTTTGAGCTGCCGTCGCTGACCTATATATATGTATAAATGGGTGCACATTTATATTTTTGAGACACATTTTCTATTAAAATGAAAGTGCACCATAGAAATGAAGGCCATGCGTCCTCGGCTGTATCAGTGGACGGTTCCAAACGCATTAGTTGCAGCTGTGTAACAGTTTAAGACCTTTAGGGCCCAAGTTTAATTCGTTGTTGAATTAAAAAAAAAAAAGAAAAAAGAAAAAAGACGTCGCCCCCGGACCAAGCAGTTAACCCGCTGTTTACCTAAATGAGGCGACGCCTTTGTCTTTTCGCTTCCTGAATGCCCCGGTGGCCAATAACATTGAGCCAGTGAGGGAGCTGCGACAGAGGAAGAGCAGTGGAAGAAGGCTGACATGAGACACACGCACACACACACACACACACACACACACACACACACACACATACACACAGACACACACACAGAAGGATGTATGTGCACTTTGTCAAGGTGTGCCTCTGTCTGTGTGTGTGTAGCCGTGGATCTCCTAATTTAGCCTCTAGAGAGCCGAGACGTCGGGGTGTCAATCTCGCTGCGCCTCTCCCCCCCCGCCCACTTAACTTTTTAACCGAGTTTCCCCTCTTCCCCTCCTCTTTGCAGCCCTCCGTATTTATAGCTGCCGAGCCTGGAGCTGCCGCGCTCTTGTGTGTCTGTGCGTGCGTGCGCAGTATTTACCAAACATTAAACTCTTTGTGCTTGCTCTCGCGTGTCTGTCTGGCTGCAGCACAGCTGTTGATATTGCGGGGTTAGGGTTTGTTTTGTTTTTTTTGTTTTTTTTTCCTGGTATTTCAGTCATTTTCCACAGAGACGAAGATGAAGAGGAGAGACAGAGGAAGTGCGGAAATCGCTGGAGGAAAGAGGGGATGGGAGGGGAGAGGAGGGGTGGAGAGATGGAGGTGAAGGGGTTGTGGAGGAGGAGGAGGAGGAGGAGGAGGAGGAGGAAGGGAGGGGAGATAGACGGAGGGAGGGAGGCGGACTTCTGGCCGGGCGAGCTGCTCTGAGACTAATTAAGGTGAGGGGCAGTGGCAGAGACGAGGTAATGATGAAGAAAAGGATTTACTCCCTCCATCGCCTCATCCGAGAGGCTCACACACACACACACACACACACACACACACACACACACTGACGCGACCACCACCACCCCCTCCTTGCCCATCACTCAGCCTCTCACCCCCTCCCGATGTCCACCTCCCCTCCTCACCCAGCCGCTCTCGTCTCCCTCTACCCTAATTCCATCCTTTCACTCATCCAGTGAAATTAGCTCGAGGAGGAGCGAAGCGTCGTTTTGAACCACCGAGAGTAAACTGTGATGACGGAGCGGATGTGTTTTTTGACCAAAGATGCCCACCAGGTGGTCTTAGAGAGGAGAACAACCACCTGCCTGGAGCCGCCTCCACCGCTGAGGTACCGTCAGGGTCAGTTTGAGGATGTAGAAAATAAAAATTTGTATTTTTTTTTTTTTTTAGCTTGTTCTAAGTCTAATTAACCTCTGATCTGAGCCTATGAAAGAACAGATTATTGTCACGGCACGAGCGTGGAGGCAGGACCCAGGTTTGCAGACAAAAAAGGGTTTTATTTTTGATTATAAAGAAAACTAAACTAAAGGTGTCCCATAAGGGTAACTAACAGCAAAAACCAAACTGGGAGACTTAACTAAAAGCAGACAAGGGGAGTACTAAAGACAAAGTCACAAAGAAAAAACAAGAACAACCGACCTAAAAAATAAAACAAGAACAGCATGGCATGAATCTCGACAGAAGACGTAAAACAATTAACAACAAAGACAAGGGCTGTGTCTCAATTCAGGGTCTGCATCCTTCAAAGCCTGCATTTGAAGACCAGTTACGTCAAAGCACTGCGCAAAGGCTTGTCCCAATTTTTAAAAAAAATTGAAGGATGCTCCAAATGCGCCCTTGAAATGCGCCCTGCTCTTAGCCGATTCGATGGATGCACCGCTAATATCCTTCACGTCCTTCTGTATCCCACGATGCTCTGTGTGCTGCTGCTAAGCATCCTGGGATCCAGGGGAAGTCAGCTGAAATGGCGGCATCTACTGGCAAAGACATGACATGTAAATTCAAATATTCAAATTTCACATAAAATATTAAGTTTTTACCGTAGGGTTTTTACTTGTTTGAACATCCAACGCCATGGTTGGATAGCGAACCAATGGTTAGCTTGATGCTATAAAAACGTCATTTCCGGGGTTGGGAACGCAGTAGGGAACGGCGGTGACGCAACCAGGAAACACGCCAAAGGCCAGACCGTCCCATGTGGTCACCGTGGAGGCGGGTTTGGGTTCGTCCTTATCGGCCGGGTCCTTCGGAGGACCCGCCTTCCGACGGAGGACGCTTCCTTCGAAGGATGCAGACCCTGATTTGAGACACAACCAAGGACTATTTCTACGCTGGGGCAGGGGAGCACAGGTGAGAGCAATCAAGGGCAGGGCTGAGACACAGGTGACAGACGGCAAGAAATGAACACAGGAAGCAAAACTAAAGTCAGTGACGACAGGACAAACACACTTTAAAATAAAACAGGAAATACACGCAACGTGACGTTTACAGTATCTGATCTGTTTCTGCTCCTTTCTGAGGAAAACTGACAAAAATGAAATTTCGCCAACACAAAATGAAATGCTACCGTCAGTGGGTCCCTTTAATCATCCACCCAGCCACTTTCAATATCCACTTTCCTCCTGCACTCAGGGCTGCGGGGGTCTGCTGGAGCCGATTCCAGCTGTCATAGGGCAAAGTGGCCAGTTCATCGCAGTGCCACAGAGAGACAAAGACAAGCCACCGTTGTCCCATTAATCAGCTTTTAAAAAATATACGTACGTATAGAGCTCAATCACGGCTAAACTAAACAATTTAAGGGTTTTATTCAGAAACGTGAAGGGAATGTGGAAATACAAAACCCGGTAATGGAAGCATTAGCAGCTGGGTTTCTTATATGATGAAATTGTAAATATATATATAAATATATATGTATACTGAACATAAATCTCAGTCATACGAATAAACTAAAAACAGCTCATTTCCAGTGTGACAGCAGATTCAAATTTTGCTGATCTCTGATTCATCGTCCTCTCCCCCGCTGATCCCCTCCCACCCGCGTCTTTCTGTCAAAGCCACAAGCAACACTTCCCTTGCTGCAAACATCCACTTCCACACGCCCGCATCCCACATCTGCCGCCCGCCCCGTTGCCCGATTTGCATACACCCTCTTGTCTCCTCCTCTTTCTGTACATCCTCCCCTGTTGTCTAGGCCTGTCACTTCCAGGCTGTACCTGAAGTGATGAGGTGAAATGTCTCCTCGGCTCAGCCTGATTGATTCTAGCAGCGCAGCGCGCGCAACGCTCACGTGCCTGTTCGGCCCGCTTTTTTCTGTTTCCTTTGCATTATTTTAACAGGTGAGTGTCAAAAGGTGACAATGGTGTGTTAACAGTTATGTATTCCAGAGTTGTCATATTGACATTTGCCCCTAGAGAAAAGCTAAACAGATTCCTTGCAAAGAGGAGATACTTGTAAATGAACTCAATTCTGGGACTTTTTTGATCGATTATTGATACTATAATCCGAAAAAATAATAATAATAATGATAACGTAACTAAAATAATTGAGTGTTTCACGTTCTGCGTTTGTATAGGCTTTATATTTTTATTGATATCGGCCATCACAGGGAATCATCACAGCTTGTAAAATCATTCTTATTGTTCATCCCAGGAACAACAGAGCTCTCTGGGTTATATAACAAATTGTTACCTTGGTGAATTGAAGAAACCATCGTCAAATATGTTTCGAGAGAGCTAAAGTGCACACAAACCAGAAAATAAAAACATTATTTAAGGTGATAGCATCAATCAGAAACTGGGCAATTAAAGTGGACGGGCCCAAAATGTTGCAGCCTATTAACGCATTAATTTTTCACCCATTTTTTTTTTTTTTTTTATCAGACATTAATGTAAAGTTGTTGTAATATTTGAAAAGTTTCACTATTTTTGCAAACTCAAATATGCTTCCAGTTTTGAAGTTGTGCGTATTTACCGAGGCTTTTGCTCGCCGTAATTACTCCCTCTGTTTATTCCCGGCTGTTAAAGTAATATTTATAATTTGTCAGAGAAGCGGTTAGGGTGGCGGGGGGGTGGGAATTACACAGGCCTTGAAAAAACATATTTTAAAGTTTATCAGCACTTGATACAGGTTGAGGTTAACATCGGCAAGGTTGTCGTGTTTTGGTCCAACTGCACTATTTTGTTTTGAACTCACAAATGCAAGTTAAAAACTGCAGAGTTCTCCCCACCGCCCCACAGCCCTTAAAATGATGACAACACCGATCAAATGATGGCGGATATATTCCGTCAAAGCAAACTTGAAGCCTAGAAGGAAACTACAAACACTTGTGTGGGGTTTGAATTTGCCATCTTGCGTCAGTCAACTTCACTTTGTCTTTCACATAAGAACGGAGACATGCTGGATTTCATTCAGAACGTGCGCATTAAACGTTATTGCGCAGCGTTGATGAGTGTTCTCCTCTCAAGCCAAGCCATAAATGAGAAAAGGAAAAGAGGAATCTATTAAACACCAGCAAAAATATATATATACATTATACGTCA
>NW_027466102.1:5112500-5162500 GCF_046127955.1 Nelusetta ayraudi
CACATAGTGGAACAACAGTAGTAGCTGCTAACGAAGGTGCTTTCACTTTAACCTCTGCGGATTCTATGAAGTCCCAACCACACAGTTCAAACACCACAGTGCCTGTTAAGGGGCCGCTCTCAGAGTTGTAAAGTTGCACTTCCAAAATAAGATAGCTGGTTGTGTTTATTTGTTCAGAGAGATATAGTTGGGTGAGAGGCTGCTTCGATTTGAGGAAACTCGTCGCTCTGGTGGGGTTACAAAAGGCAAATTATTTATAATTGACTGAAGGCTACTTTGTACATCTGTGGGAATTGGTGACCGCCATGTTCAAAATATTAAGTTGCACAAACGTGGTGCAACAGGCATGCCGTTGCACCACCCAGAAGAGAGTAATCTGACAATTCCATGCATGCCCACCTCAGAGGAGTAATTAAAACTCAGGCAGAGCGGCGGAAAGGGAGGCTCAATCTCTTCTCCCCCCTTGTCCCCAGCACTAAGCCATACCCTACGTTTTGCACGTTCACATTTTGCTGCAGGGTGTCTTGATTCCCCAGGTAAGCATTTCAGGTAGGACCCATTTTCATTAAATGTGATCTGAATACACTAGTTCCCAATCCAACCCAACGGCTCAAACTTTTTGTCTTTAAAAAA
The DNA here is from genome assembly GCF_046127955.1 of Nelusetta ayraudi. Lineage (NCBI taxonomy): Eukaryota > Metazoa > Chordata > Actinopteri > Tetraodontiformes > Monacanthidae > Nelusetta > Nelusetta ayraudi. The sequence continues at coordinate 5,113,134 of NW_027466102.1, forward strand.
AAATATATATATATATATATTATTCCAAGCCACTATTTGAATTGTATGAATTTTAAAGAAAAAATATATATACTGGAACTGATTTGTACAATACATTTGTATTCATCAGCTCACTATCAGGATGGTAAATGAACAAAGGAATGTAATTTGGAATGTAGAAGGAATGCTCTAACACATTACATTCAACAGGTAGATTCTTGAACGTATGTTTCAGACAGGGTTCTGTGGTGGTTAAGTGGTCATGGTCTGTTTGAATGCGGGCGCCTCGTGAGATCTTGCAATTCAAAATCAATGCTGGTTTTACTTCGCAAATGTAAGCGTTGGCTGCTTTACTTAAACTTAAAAATTGTACCACGCACTAACTCACATGTTAACTAGTTTTTAACTGGACATATTCACGTGCTGGCATGCATCAACTTAGGGGTCAAAACTTGACAGTGCAGTTGTATCACTCAAGCCCTCCAACCCCCAATACAGTAAACAAAATGTATGGCTTGCAAATAACTAAGTCTTGTACTATTAACGCTTGTTGTTCATTAGACGATGATATCCAATAGAGAGATTTTTGAAAAATTTGTAACATTTGAACATATATTCTAAGAGATTCTTACCTGCTGGAGTCCCTGGACACACATTTTTTTTTCCTTAACGTGAAGTTGCGACCCAAATTTATTCCACAGCACTCAAATTTATTCCATAAAAGTAGAAAGTGGGACAATGCAGAATGCCTTCATCAACAAAATAAAATATAAAAATATATACACTTTAAAATGTCCTTTTTTCAAAAAAGGGAAACTGCCCACAAAGCCGGGACCCAAGCATAACAGCTCAGCGACCAACTTTGGGGTTGTGACCCACCAATTGAGAAACGCTGTTCTAAATTGATCAACATGTTTATTTTCTTGAGAGTTAGTGACACATAAGTTACAGATTTAGTAAAAAAAAAATAAATTAATTAATTAATTAATTAAAAAAATAAAAATTAAATTAAAAATACAAAAGTGTAAAACTGGACAACGTTGTACAGTTGGTTTAACGTCGCTCGGCTCGCGCGCCCACCTGCAGAGCGGAAGTAGCAGGTGGAAGTAGCACGCGCGTGCCGCCCCGCGTGAGCAGCCTGGGACGGGATGAAAGACGCAGCGACGCGCACGTCGAGTCTCTCCTTCTGCTCGGCGCACGAGCACCGAGAACGCGCCACACACACACACACACACACACACACACACACACACACACACACACGACGGCGTCTCCTCCTTCCCCCCTCGGTGAAGTAGATTTGTAGTGACAGCAGCGGGTGCATTCGCCAGTCATTCTTCATAAAAGCTTCCGCCTGATCAAAGGCCCGCCGAGGCGGGGAGAGGCAGAGAGGCAGGCGGCCCCGCTACGTCGGCGTGTCTGCGTGTCTCCGGTGTCTCGCAGGAGGCTGAGACTCTCCCTCTCTCGCTCTCTCGCTCTCTCTCTCTCTCTCTCTCTCTCTCTCTCTCTCTCTCTCTCTCTCTCTTTTTTTTTTTTTTTTTTGAAGCTTTAAAAACACAAAACTCTCTCTGTCTCTCTTTCTGCTATTTACATTCGATCTCCGTTTCGCCTTGGCAGTGAAACGTTGGTGCTTTTTAAATATATATATATTTTTTTTTTTATATTTTTTTTATTCCCCTCCGCCCGTAGCCCGTGTGTGACAGCCTCGCTCGGTTGCATTAATCAGCTTCCTCCCGCTCCCCCGCTCCGAGTCAAGGATTCCTTAAACTGGAAGAATTAAATCTTTAAATACATTTTAAACGGAAGTGTCTGGCGGAAGTTGTTTTAACAAGCCCTCCCTCCAACCCGGGGTGCGAGCGTGTGATGAACAGAACGGATTCCCCGGTGAGCGCTGACGGGATGGTAGAGGCGATGTGTTTATATACATTTACCCATCCGCTGTCAATTAGACAAACACTACGACAGGTTGTGGAAGTTTGGCTCCTCCACAACCTGAGTTAGAAGGCGTCGTACCGGGAAGGCAGGGCCTGCGTCCGAAAAGTTTTTAAAGTTAATCTGCCATCCCTATTCGCAATTTCCCCCACACTAATAGAGTGTTTTCACGTAGCGTCATCAAAACAGGAAGTCGCCATGTTGGAGATACTAGCGCTGCGATTAGACTGTGTACGTAGCGACACAACCAGATTATTGTCGCACAAAATTGTTAATTGTTGATTGACGTGTTTTTGGCTGCAATAACCGGTCAGACCCAGAAAAAGATCTGAAACATTTTAGACTACCAAAAGTCATCAAAAATGATTGGCTGGCACAAAATCTATGATTTTATTGACACAAAAATGACTTTTAAAGTAGCTCTAGGTAACTTGGACTCATTACTACTCCCTGCTGGTTGAGAACCGCAAATACTCTTTGCCGGTGTCGTCAAGAGGAAAAATATCTGTCCTTCACGTGGGTTTGTTGACAGAGCTGGCATACATGTTTGTTTGTTTGTTTTAAATATTGTTATATTGTTCTTTTGAACGTGACAGACAACTACAATTACACAAACAAGCAAGTGTATAGACAGACGGCAGTGTTTTGCACTTGGTTCGCGTCATTCTCGTCGATGAAAATTGCTTGGAAATGATGTGGTGTATAATGGTTATAATATTACCACGGGTTATAAACCCGGGTAGCTGTAATGCCTACAGCAACTGTTCGGTGGAAATGGTGAAGTGACGAAGTAAACACGCTGCAGCGCTAGTTTATTGATGTGGGAAAATACAAATAGTCGCCTAGCTGGAGCGCTCGTACGTGTTCAGGAAAAACACCAATATGAAATGCAAAACAGACATTGACAATAACGTCGTAGCAAACGTTCAACACTTTTATGACTTTGTCTTTCATTGAGGTTACTTATTGGGTTCCATTCCGTCATTTTACAATCTTAAGTATTCGTAATAGTAGTATGTAAGACCGCCTCTAAATAAACGCGTGACGTTGCCGTAAAGTGGTTTGTCCTGTAATGACGACACAGGAAGGCATGTCGGGTCGTGCGTGAAAGTTACACAGTGCAGTTACAGCTGGCACAACCCCCTTCTCTCGCTGCCGAGGGGGCACCATTGATCCTATTAATCGTTTATCTGCCGCTTTACTGAGTTTGGAATCATAATTTTATGGTCGAAAAGTTACCTAGAGTTGCTTTAACAAATTCAACATAACTGAAAAAGTGATTGTATGTCAGTGGGATGTAAGCTTCACTTCATCACGTAAAAAAAACACTTACTTATTCTTTTCTGTCCATTTTAACTGTTTATCAAGCCCTTGATGAGCTTCGGCCGCCTGATAATGATAACGAATGTTTATAATCAGGTGCGTTAGATTGGGCAAATATCTAAAACATGCAGGACTGTAGATCTCCAGAAGCAGGGTTGGTAACCACTGAGTTAGAGCATCGCTTACATTGACTTTTATTACACACATGCCTTCGATGAGCTGAGACTGTGTCTCCCTCACCCAGCTGCACACTATCTGGTTATAGGCATCAAAATATTTATAACACTTAAGGTCTTTAGCTGCGTATGGGCTTGGAGAAAAGATGAGGTAGTTCACTATGTCTGGATATGATGTTGAAAGTAGAACTGCCGGGTCATCTTTCCAAGACGAGGGGGCTCGCTCGTACGGATCTTCACCGCCTATAAACCGCAATTTTTCATTCTATCGCGGTTTCTCCAGCTGACCGAGTTCTTCTCCGTACATTGTTGCAGCTTCCACACGTTCCTCTCGGCTTTCCTGTAGTTTTGACATTTCAAATTCCACCTAAACTGTACATTCAACGTGCTGTGGTATCTCCATTATGGCCATAACTGGCAAAAATGTGACTTTGGTGAAAGCACTATTTGTTACAGTGATCACGGGGAAGTCGAGCAGGCCTCTTTATCACCCCCAGTAACACCAGTCGACTTGTCAGAAGCAGACAGCATTATTCAGCATCAATTAAGCCTGAGGAATCCATGCAAAGCCAGTCTGCTGCTGACACATCGTCATGCAAGGTTGCAAACACGAATACACACACAAAAAAAAAAAATTGCAGATGCAAATTTTTAAGACTGATAAAAGTACATTCCCCCTTCCCCCTCGTCTTACACACACATATTTGCTGTTTTTTTTTTACGGGAACACAAAAGGGCCTGCACATTGATCTTCGTCGCTTTCAATAGTTTACGTCCCTGCTGAATTAAACATAACCTATCAATGCCGCCTGAAGTTGACACCCGTGCATCAAGGCCTTCAGTCAGTCTGGAGACACACTGTAATGTGTCAGGAAATTCACAGAAAGATAAGCTCCAAACCCCCAGGTAGCAGTTTTATGCACAAATAATTCACCAGCTTACAGGGGGGGAGAATCTATCAGTATTTAAATGTACCTAAGCCATTATGAATATTTAGTTGAAACCTTATTGAGGGAAACACTACATTGTTTTCCAAAGGGTTCCTAGTCTAATATACATCTCCATTTCCTCTTAGACATATGGTACTAACACAGCCAGCACCCAGGGCTGGCCTAGTATAAGACAATAACTTTGGTTGCCTGTGGCATCGCACAAGAATTCTGCTACTCGCTGCTACCTACTGTCTACTTTGACAGCATATTGATGGTAACTGTGATGTATCTTTGACATTAAATGGATTGTCCACGGTTTATTGCAGTCTCACACATGTGCATTTATATACGCTGAGATGCAGCCATGCACATTTAATGCCCCAACCCAAATTTTCCAATCAAGAACAAAATCAGTCAGAAAATCTTTAAATGAAATGTAAATATTATAAGCAGAATGCAAGAATAACGCAAGACAAACAATGAAATTATAGCGTCAGCATGGCCATTTAATTTCAACAGTTGATAAGAAAGACATATTACATCATTTATAAACATACACATCGCTCTAGCTCTGAGTGCTTTATTTTTCTATGTTACAACTGACTCAGTGATCGTCCTCGTCTCGGCACTCTTCCAAGTCCCAAGACCTTGCTCATCATTGCTCAACACATTTACTGCGGTTATGTACCACCCTGAAACAATGCACGCACGTTCTTCAACACGCTCACACATTGCATCTGACTTCTCGGTAATCAAGGCAAAGTGGTGCTAGTATGTACACACTGTTGTCCAGGTAGTTAGCTCGGGTCACAATGAACATGAAGTCTCAGGGCTGTTGGACTTTACTGTGGGTAAGCCTCAATCACCATGGCGTGGCCCTGAAGACAAGCAAACAGAATACAAGCTTTTTTTAGTTTACAACACACCTTTTCCGGTTAGCGTATAGCATTGTTGTATATAGTCTTTGTAGCTAATCTTATATCTATTGCAATTCTATCTAATTGCGACAGACGGCTGAGAGATGAAACATAAAGAATAAAGCTGCTATGAAATATCCACCCGTCTTCTTCAGAGACATTGTTTCAATGTCTAAACCAGAGAGAAGTGTAGCCAGATTATTACCTGTCCTCCAGCTGCACAGGCCGCAACCAGTCCATACTGCCCTCCTTCCTTCTGCAGCCTGTGTGCCACTGTGGTAACCAGCCTGCAGCCTGTGGCACCGAATGGGTGGCCCAGGGACAGAGATCCTCCCCACAGGTTAAACTTCTCCATGGGAGGAGTTCCCACCTGCGTGCATGGGTGTTGCATTTTGTTAGGCGGGTGCGATGCAAAGACAGTTGTTGGCTTGCAGTTCAGATGAGTATTTATGAGGTCGGAAATGAGGCAAAAATTAAGAACCAAGATAAAAAATTTGCAAAAATTGTACATTTGTGTGTTTTTGTGACCATTCAGGACATATATTTTTTTGCTAATAGTTTATTAGCAAACCATTATACAGCAGTGGGGGAAGCGGGAGGGATTTCAGTGCTGTATGAAACTATTTCAGGAAAGGATCCAGAGTTGACCAGCAGTTCTGTACCTTTGATTTCCTGCCAAGGTATGTCTGGCCGAACCAATCGGAGTCCATAGCCTTCAGGTTTGCCATGATCTGGCCCTAGAACACACAACAATCACACTCGGATTAACAGCAAAATAAATTTGAAAACTAGTGTTCATCCGTTCATGAAGATTATTAATATGTTTGCAAAAAATCCAAAATTGGCAGGACTCTATTAAGTCTTACATGTCCAACCACGTTGACGCAAATTTCACCCCTAAAAAGTGTTCAGAAACTTACGGCGAAAGCCTCGTGAAACTCAAAGACGTCGATGTCGTTCATGGTCAAGCCAGCGCGTTCCAGGACCTTTGGAGTGCTGTATGTTGGTCTGGAGAAGAGTTGCAAGGCAAAAGAGAGTTGTCGCACACGCAACAAAGAGTTGGCTTCCACGGTTAAGAGGAAAGCGACACACAGTACTCACCCCAAAAGCAGCTGATCCTTGGGGTCTTGAGAAACATAGACAAAGTCTCTGCCATATTAAAAAAAAATATATATATATATATATGATAAGCATCAAAAACCATACAGGATAAATTGGAAAGTTGAGGTTTGCCTTAGCTAACAGAAAAGATCCATATACCTCAGGTAAGCCTTGGGTTTGTAGCCCATAGCCAGAGCTTTCTCTTCAGACATGATGAGCACGGCAGAGGCGCCGTCAGTCTGAGGACACAAGCACATAAACAAGTAAGATTTTTATGGTTTTTGAAAAATACCATTTATTTGCCACTCTCATTTCCATCAATCAATCAAACTAAATAAATAAATAAATATTAGAAGTAGAAGAAGAAGAAGAAGAAGTAGTTTTGTTTCACATGGGCTGCAGGTTAGTTTTTGTGAAAAAATATGATCTTGTTTTTTTAGACAAACTGATTTTTTTTTTTTAAATGAGAGCAGAGAGGTTTTTCAACCAGAAGGATGGACTAAAGAACAACAAGAAAAAAGTGCATGTGTGTGTGGGTGTTGTTGTACCAGGAAAGAGGAGTTGGCAGCGGTGACTGTGCCGTGAGGCTTAACAAAGGCTGGCTTCAGTTTGCCCATTTGCGCCATAGAGGACGGGCGGATGCCGTTGTCCTGAGAAACAATGGTGCGACCTGGTAAAAAAAAAAGCACAACATTTTGTTGATTTACTGAGGCTGATTTCTGCTGGCTTTAAATATAAACAATGGTGCTTTTCACCATTTAAAAAAAATAAATATAATAGATGTAATTTAAAGAATGAAGCGGTGTTGGCACCTGGCACTTTGAAGGAGATGACGTCCTGCAGCAGCCCGGCGTCCTGGGCCTTCTTGGCCAGAGAGTGCGACCGCACGGCAAACTCGTCCTGCTCCATCCTGGAGACCCCGAAGGCCGCGGCCAAGCGATCGGCGCTGTGGCCCATCGTTTCAGCCGTGGAGAACTCGGCCACGGCTGGAAGCTACAAACACGCATTCGACAAGAAAAACACACACACACACACACATGCAGTTGAAAATGCTGCATTTAGCCCAAATTAAGCAAACAACTGCACCACAGGGGTGAAAGTCTACCTCTGGGTTGAGGTGCGCCAGCCGGATGCTGCCGATCAGACCGAGCCTCTGGCCCAGAGTCTTGGCCTTGTTGAGGGACAGCATGGTCTTCCTCATCTTGCGGCTGTGGCGGATGGGAACGTCAGACATGAATTCCACCCCTCCGGCCACTATGGCGTCACACTGGCCGGCGGCAATCAGGCCGACACCTTTATTAAAAATAAATAAATACAAATTAGGAAGGAGACGACAAAGGCAAATGTGAGGGTGGAAAAAAAAGATGGAATGAAAAGTCACAACATTGTGTGGAAATTAATTTAGAGCCCAAATTATCCACCAAGAATCCAATGGGTCCGGCTGTTCTCTCCTCGTCATACCTGTGGTCATTGCCTGATTGGAGGATATGCAGGCCATGGTGACGGTGTGAGCCGGGATCTTGTCGGAGAATCCTGCACCCAAGGCTGCCTGAAATCACAAGAGGCCGAGAATTGGACAGGAGCAGCAGTAGACGGCCAGAACCGGTCAGCATTATGTCCAATGGGACGAGTGGGAACAAAGATACATCGTACTGGGGCTGGAAGGTTGTGGCAAAAATAACAACAAATCATTCTGAAGATTCTGATTTGAGACTGAAATCCCGATTGAATTTTTGAAAGTCTTTTTGAATACCTCTCTCGCCACGTTGCTGGTTTTCACCTCCTGGATGACCGTGCCATACACTATGTAGTCAACAGCATCTTTGGGCAAGCCGGTCTTGTGCAGTAAGCCCCTGTGGAAATCCAAAGCAACAATTTTAATCACAATCACATTTAAAAAAAAGTACTTGTTTTGATGTTTTATGTTGTGTTTTGCCGCTGAAAAAGGTTCCACTGGACAAATTATTGCTGTCAGTAAAATCCAAGTTGTACTGTTGCATCACGCTGGATATCATCTTGTTCCTCTTTGGCAGTCGCATTCCGCTCTCCCGAGAAGATATTTCGTAAATAACACTAAGCCAAGCTCAAAGCAATGTAAGTAGGGCTGCGTTCTGTGTGTTGTGTTTAAAGAGCAGCTCCCAGATGTAGTTTTGTTTTCCAAACCGTGGCTAACTGTTTGCATTTCAATCAGAAAGTTTCTAACTGCTGCTACTGTTGCAGCTCTAACTTTGACATCGTTGTTATTTCCTAAATGAGGAGCAGATTATTCATATGCATGTGCAATTTATTTCTTCTAACTTGAACAGGCCGGGTAAATGTAGTGCAGAAATGAACTAAGTCAACAAGCTGTGGGCAAAACCACAACTTTGAAACAACTTACTGGAGGGCAGCTCTGGCCAAGTCATGGGGCATCAGGTCGGCATAGCTGTCAGGAGCAAGAGAGGGCCTTTTAAGTCTTTGTCAGTTCTCCGTGTTTGTACAGAGCAAGTCTGTCAACAAAGTGCAAACTGCGCGGCATCACAGGTTTTGACTCTGAAACCGTGTCTTACGTAGTGCCGGATGTCAGGAAAGGGGTTCGAACTCCTTCAACCAGGACAATGTTTTTCACGCCAGGCCGAGCCAGGCTCTTTTTGCTCTTTGTCTGAACTGAAAGTTTAGAAAAAAAAGAGAGAGTAAGAAAGAGTAAACATATTCCGTTAGAAGACTGATCATTCTTATTCGGCATTAAACTGTATGTTGCCCAAGAAAAAAATAATTGCACATGTTATATGAATTAAAATAATTATTCTTAATAGTTGATGTTGACTTCTAAGGATTTAACTTGGAGTAAGGACTTACTCTGAGCCTGAAGCGGGGCTGTGGTGCTGAGAGAACGTGCTCCTGGTGCAAAAATAGAGACAACCGTCCAGTCAGGCTTTACATCTGAACACACACACAACACCGAACCGGGTTCTTCTGAGTAAGCACGCAGGTGACTTACCAAGCCTCATAGCGAAGGAGGGGCTGACTGAGCAGCTCCGTGCAGTGTTCAGCAACATGGAGGCCATTGTATTCTGCGGACAAAATGAAACTGTCAAGGAAAATGTTTCACGTTAGCTTTCCAGAAAGAATAATTCCAATGACAATACGCTTTATTGAATATTTAATAACAGACACAGGGTGCGTCCAAGACCAAAGCACTGCAACTGCAGACCTTGACATCACAAAGTTACTCCAGTGGTGGCCAAGTTTATCATCACACGGCAGAGACGCTGTAAAGTACCTGAGAGAGACAGCCCTATTTATATCAGTGGGTAAAAGGTCAGGATTTGGACCGAACGGTATTTTAGGAGTTTGCGTATGTGAAACTTAAAGAAAAGGTCTGACCAACATGATTAAAATGTAGGAATTGCGAAAATTAAGTGTTCCATACACGAGTATTTATAATGTGGGCCACTGCGACGGTCACCCAGCCAAACCTACTGACGTTAACCTAGCTGTGACCCTTCACCTATATTCTCATCTCGTGAATGACGGACACAAAAATACCGTTTACTATCACGGAAAATGGTAGGAAAATATATAGCATCTTATTGCTTTCACTAATACAACGGCAATTTAAAAGTGGTGTGAATTAAATCGTGTTAAAATTGCACACCGCTGCCAGGGAGTTCAACCTTTGAATGTGTCGTTCAAGCTAGCATTGCTATTACAGCCAAAGATTCGAATGGATTTGTTCTGTTAGTAGCCGCAGAAATGTATGGCTGCAGTCTAGTTACTGTCATACTTACACAACGAGATATTACTAAGAAAAGGTGATAGGCTGAACTTACCTGAAACTGAGTTATGTCGTTGAGACACCGCTTCCCTGTCAAACGCTTGGCCAACTTCAGAATGCTGGTGGACTACGCGTTCAAGGACCCTTGGTAATTTAGGTGACCGAAAGAATGCCTGAATAAAATAAAGAGTCAATTTATTAGGCTTATATATGCCTCTGTTAAAAATAAATAAATAAATCACAAAATCCTAATCTGAACCGTATTGTGGTGTTATAAATAACAGCGTCGTATATGTTTAAATGCAATAAACAATCATTTTATCAGTTTTAAAATTCAGTCCAGTACAGTTTTGTGTCGTTTTTTATTGAGTAAAGGTCTGTCATCTGCAGGGTTGATGAATGAGTTGGTCTGGGCGCTGAGTGATTAAAGACAGATTCACACAATACAAATTTTCACAATAGCTTTGGAAGTGCAGCAAAGATCTTCAGTTTGGTATAATCTGCACTCAATGTCAGCAATCCAGTTATTGTATGTTGTCGCTGTTTTTGTCTTTCAAGACAAGGGTTCTTTTTTCCGAGTTGACATGTTTCAGCTCCCGCGTCTCCGCCGAAACATGTCAAGATAAAACCATCTAAAAAAACAAACAAACAAACCTTCGTCTTGAAAGAAGAAAGAGCGACGTCTACCATTAACAAAGACATAATCACACACACACACACACACACACACACACACACACACACACACACACACACACACACACACACACACCATCATGTGACTACTTGTAAATGTAGGAGCAGTAGAGGTAGACTGGTTGGAGGAGGCCGCAGATGGGGTTGGAACCAGCAAGAGTGAAAGTTAATTTTTGTCAGGCTCCATTTTGAGGCGTTGCTGCAGGTGCTTGCAGGTGAGTCGCCACAGACTAAAAAAACACATGAAATGTGATCTGAGTCAACAAAATCAGACCCGTGTCTGCTTGATCTCGCTGGAAACTCAGTGAGGGAGTTTTTTCCTCTTCACACTGGGTTCTGAGCTCACTTTCACACTTGGTGTTTCTCCTCAGAATGACCTCAAGACTCAAGAAGAGACGTCGAGTGGAGGATGAGGAGGACAGAGCAGAGTCTTCAGGGTCCAGTGGGGAGTCTCTGGAGAGTGACGGATCCATGGGTCGAAATGTAGACTTCAGTAAAGAACATGCAACCTCTGGAACACAGTAAGAAAACAAAGTCACCTGTTTCATATGATGATTAGACAGCCACCGGTAATGTAACATATAGCATCATCACTGTAAAATATCAAGAGAAAATTTAGAAAACCTTTAATTTGACAAAAAAGACTGAAAGAAAGTTTGTGTGAAAGACATTTTGTTGTGTTTGCAGAGTTGTTTCCAAGACTCACACTGCAGAGTTTCCAGGGTCTGATGAGGTGTCTCTTAAGGGGGACAGATCCATGATTAAACCTCCAACCTTCAGTATTGAACCTGGAGCCTCACAGACACTGTAGGAAAACTTGAACTAATTTCTTTCTTTCTCAATTTTGTTTGCAGAAGTACATTTTAGCTTAACCTTTTTCTTTCTGCAATAAAATCACCAGGAAGTGAAATGGTGTGAAATGGCAGAGTAATCAAGAAAAACGATACGTGAAATTTAACTTTATTCAGTTGCTGGAATGTTTTATGATCAGTCTGCAGCTCAACCACATTTATAGGGCATGTTTACAGTGCCTCGCCTCGCCATGATATGCTACGCCTCAGTACAATTGTATTTTCATTGGCTCTGTGATCACGAGACCGTGGGTGGAGTCGACACGGTAAAGCGGGACAATGTTTTCGTCAGCATCATTTCTGTACAACACACAACAGCGCAACAATGGACAAAGTAGAGGTTGTTTCATACCTGCTGCTCGGCCTGTGGTTGCTGTTCTGTTAAAGAAAGAACAGTTTCCCTCACTGAAGTCACAATTGATCATTTATGGAGGCAAGATTTATAATTTATTGTTTCGTTTTCTAGGAGAGCAAATGTGTAGTTCAACCTTTATATTTTCACCAAAAGTAAACACGAGACAGATATAATGGGAAAATAGCATTTATTAAAGAACAATAGAAAAACAGACTGTACACACGCCCAAAATAGAGACTCCTACTCATTTGAAATAGCCTGTATGAGCTGCCCTTGCAAGCCAAGGAAGGCGTTGTTAAATGCCGTGGTGTTTGAGGTGTAGTGGGGGAAGGTTGATTGATTAATTTAATCGATCAAACTCACGAAGGAGTGGAAACGGACATCAAAAAGAAATGAATAATTTTAATATTTATAATATTTAATATGATTTGATGGGGGCACCACTTGCGTTTTGATTGTTGACGTCAGCAGGAAACGCCAGAATCAGTCTCAATACCGTCTCCTTAGTGGGGAGTTCTTGACGATACGCAGGGATTTGAACCACACTTTAATAAGTCAGTCAAACAATGACATCAGGCTTAATGTGCATTTATTTGTGTAACAATAGATGGTTCACACAGAACAGTATGACATGAATGTGATCATAAAGACACAATCAGCAACGAACTGTGCGTGTGTGTGTGTGTGTGTGTGTGTGCGTGCGTGCGTGCGTGCGTGCGTGCGTGTGTGTGTGTGTGTGAGAGAGAGAGAGTGGGCGAGAGACAGAGAGAGTCAGCAAAGAAAACCTGAACTTAAGCTAAAAGTAACAAAATAAAAGAAGAAATATAAAAAGAGTTTTGTTTGTCTACTAGACTTGTAGTGGCTAAGTCTAGCAAAAATAATTTGGCAGTTATTCGTTACACTGATGCGACAACCAGACTCTTGACAGTGAGCAAGTGATAAGGGCTTATGTTGGATGAGCTTCTTCCAAGGTGGTCCTGGGAGTTTGTACTGTACTGTTCGGGTCCGGTACCGCACAGGGAGCTTCGATTAGCACACCGACCGTCGAGGTGGAACTGCCTGTTCTGCTCTGTCCTGCAGGTGCCTTCACTGGCGTTTTGGCATCAGAGTAGATTCTTTCTTCGTAACCAGTTGTAATTTTGGTGATCAAACGAATTACACGGTTACGAGGAAGGAAAAACTGCTTGGCTGGTCCGAAAAGAAAAATTGCAAAAATCACAATCCCGGGTCTGAGGTTTAGCCAGTTGAGATTGGGCAAAAGTTAAAATGAAAAATAATGGTCACTGGACAAGGCTGAGTTGTTTCTGCTACTGTCTTAAATTGTCCTTTTGCCAGAAAATAGGAAAAATTAGAATTAAGAAAAATGACGAAGACAAAAACACTAGACAAGACCACACAGTCAAAATGAATTTTGACTTTTAGATTTTAAGTAGGAAATAGTCGCAGAGAGAGTAGCATCACAGCCAATCAGGTTCCACCTTTAGTTCCTCCAAACGTGGTTCACCGGAAGGCCATGCTGCAATAAATTCCAATTGTCCTGGTGAAAAACATTAGGTCCAGATGTGGCACTACAGAGGCTTCCTCGCGGCGAAGAGCCACGTCCTCTTGACGAATCAGTATTTCCTCTTGCCTCAAGACCTCCTCGGATTCCCTAGCTTGCCGCGCCTCACGCAGGAGCAACTCGATTTGTCCTGAGCGCTGCGCCATTTGCCGCTCGTCATTTTCGCGAATATGGTTGAACACACCCGCGACGTTGAGGGCATGCCCGGTTCACCTGCCCCTTCCCAAAAGACAAAGAAAACATGTATTGAAATAGCTGCTCTCAAAAAATGTATACACACATAAATGTATTTGTACAACATCAATAGTAGCTACTTGTATTCACGGTAAAATGTACCTCACACTGAAGTTCAGTGTCGAAGAAGGAGTTGCCGTCGATGTCCACTCCGACAGGTGACATCGACGAGGACACTGAGCCAATCAGTGCCCTGATCGTCGCTACGTCACCACTAAACTCGCTTTGACTCGCTTGGCTCCTCAATGATAGAGGAACCAAAATGGTGCCTCCTACAACCGTGTAGCGGCCACTGCAAACACCCTAACACCATACCGTGGCGAGGCGAGACGAGTAAACACGCCCTTAGATTATTTCAATCCAAAACTCAGTGCAATGTGAATCCACTGTCACTGTCTGGTGAGATACAAAGGGCCAGTTCCGCAAACAATTTGCTCAACGAGAGTCGACTCTCTGCTCTCTCACCGCTGATGAGGTGTAAATCTAATAATCTGATCTAATCTAATAATGATCTAATAATACATTAGATGATGTGACAAGACAAGCCTATAAAACAGCTACAAATTGGTTATGGGAGTAATATCGCAAAAAACGCTGTCACTAACGGCTGCACTCCATTTTTTTGTGAGTCGGGCCCAAATTTATTTCATTGTCTGTTCGGTTCCTTAGGTTTTCCCCACCGAACAGGGAATCAAGGAGAGTACATTTGACTGGCTTAACTAATAATTAATTAATAAAAAAAAAAACTGTGAATGCAAACTGATTAAAAACACCAACAACTGATTCACTCAATCAAAGTAAAACTCTCTCCACAGGAAGACGAAGGAGAGTGGTGGTTGTGACGAGCAGCAGCAGCAGTCGTCCTCTGCTGTGTCTCAATGTGGAGATGCTCACAGTAAGAGTGTCCACCTGCACATCATCTCACTGTCACTGCACAGAGACTATGGACTGGCAGCAAACACAGTCACTCATGGAGCTTTATTAACACAATTATAATTAATGAAATGAAAATAATTAAAATGACAATTCTGGCCTCATGGCAACATCATTGTCTCCAACCTCTTCTCTTCTCCAGAGGTTGATGGTCTGCAGGAGCTTCTACAGCAGCATAAGATCAGCCTGAAGAGCAGATGTGAACATGTGACTGAAGGAACCAATGAAGTAGGAAGTCAAACCCTCCTCAACAGCATCTACACTGACCTCTACATCACTGAGGGTCAGAGTGAGGATGTCAACAGACACCATGAGGTCAGGCAGCTGGAGACCAAGAAGACCAAACTTCTTGGTCTTCACCATGACAAAATGTCTTTTGAACAACTGGTTCCCTCTTAATTTGTGTTTGCTTTAGGTTAGCATTGAAAACACACAGTGATGATCAGTAATGGGCACTTCAAGTAGAGCAACATTCTCAAGGTGTAAAACTGTTCTTATTACCAGATCTAGGGTGTTACCAAGCTGGGGAGTGGCTTCACTTCTATGTTGGATGAGTTCAAAGCAGTCCAGTATATTCATAAACTCCATGGCAGTGGAGTCATTCTTTTCATTAATGTACACACTCCACATTTTAATCTCCATCATTTCTTCTTTATTCAGATTGCAGGGCTGCTGTTTGTCAGAGGTCAGCTGTGATTGGCTGCTCTCAGTTCTCAAGTCCAACCCCTCCCACCTCAGACGGCTGGACCTGAATTACAACCAGCTGAAGGATTCAGCAGTGAAGCTGCTGAGTCGTTTTCTGCAGAGTCCAGACTAGGCTAGACCGTCCTGCGTGGTTACCGGGGAGGCGGGTTTTGGTTCGTCCTTCTCGGCAGGGTCCTCCGGAGGACGCTTCCTTCGAAGGATGCAGACCCTGAATTGAGACACAGCCCAGACTTCACATTTTAATCTCATAATTTATTCTTTATTCAGATTGGACAACAGCAGTTTGTCAGAGGTCAGCTGTGATTGGCTGTTCTCAGCTCTCAAGTCCAACCCCTCCCACATCAGATTGCTGGACCTGAGTAGGAACCAGCTGAAGGATTCAGCAGTGAAACTGCTGAGTGATTTTCTGCAGAGTCCAGACTGTAAACTGGAGACTCTGAGGTCAGTTCACTGTCTTCACTATATAACGTTTCACCACAGTTTTTTATTTGATTGAAAGAAAAAAAAAATCTTTGGTTTCAAAAAAAGTCTGAAAGTTTCCTCAACCTGGAAAACCATTCCTGATTTGGGAGCCTTTCTATTGTTGCCTCTTTAGTGCACCTGTTGTTGATTTCAATGACAACAAAGCAGCAGAGACTGATTAGAAACCTGATTTTATTTCAGTGTTCAAATGGGCCTGTTAAATTAAACTCACTCACTCACAGCAGACTTCAAACTGTAATCTCCATCATTATTCTTTATTCAGATTGCAGAGCTGCAGTTTGTCAGAGGTCAGCTGTGATTGGCTCGTCTCAGCTCTCAAGTTCAACCCCTCCCACCTCAGATGGCTGGACCTGAGTTGGAACCAGCTGAACGATTCAGGAGTGAAGCTGCTGAGTGATTTTCTGCAGAGTCCAGACTGTGGTGGTCCAACTGGTGACTCTGAGGTCAGTTCACTGTCTTCAGAGATAACGCTTCAGTTTTTCATTTTTAATTGTACTTTTTTTGTTCAATAAAATCATGTTTCCACTTTCCACATAGACACACGTGATGATGTACACAAACGGTTGTCCTCACTCACTCAAATGTCCCATCATCCCATCTGCTGCAAACCTATTTAGTCTCACATTTCAGCACTACCGGTAAATTATTGATCAGTTCATCTTCATCACGGCTCAGTTTCAGTCCAACACACTCAGTGTTTACACGAGGTTCATATTTTACAGGGAGTTAATTTGTCCAGATTAGACAGAGAGTTCTCACCAGCAGTTTAAACCATCATCACAATCAACAGTTCAAAGGCGACCTATTGTGCTTTTCCTCTTTTCTGACCTCTAGATACAGTTACAATGTTCAATACTAGTGTCAAACGATGCCAAAGCATCAAATAATGAGGTTCATGCGGTTGAACGTGAGCCCTGCAAGTTGTTGTGCATTGTTCTGCATGCGTGCCGGACGTCCCTACATGGCCATGCACAGGCGTGCTCTCGGCCTGGCCCCGCCCTCTCCCGCTCTGCCTCGGAAGTTATATCGCTGTATAGCCGCTGAATCATGTCGTTGAACTGTTAGCCAGCACCGCTAACTCCGTGCTCTGCTTGTGCGTTGCGTTCACTGGAAGCGCAACTTAAGAGGAGGCGATTCTGCCTATAGCGATTTTAATGCTGCTAGTGCGTTGACACCGGCTGAATAGAGCTTTCCCTGTTGTGTACTTTGTGTGGACTTAAGTTGTGCGGATAGTCTTGGCTAATAACAAATGACTCTTGAGACTCAAGCGATCGTTTCAGCGTCTGCAATTTCTCTGCTAGGACAGTGTTTTGATTCAAGTCAACAGTTTTAAACAACATCATTCAGAGCCCTACTGAAATGTCTTGCAAAAAAACAAAACAAAAACACAGTCAATACAAAAAAGTGAAACCTATGGTTCCGGGGACACGGAAGGCGCAAAAAAAAAAAGTCCAGGGACCGTCAGCTGCCTTAATCAGGCTGCCTTGGGCTGGATAAAGTATTCTTTTCATCTAACAGTGGCGTGTGCACAATGGCACAGATGTGCAACATGTAGTGAGATATGCGGTGAAGTTTATTTTGGGCCGAGTCTGAAAGAAAAAATAGTAGTTTAGCAAAGGTTGGATCTGGGAGGAAATACTCCGCAGCTGCTACGTTTGTTTGCTCACAGCTTCTATGAGTGTTACTTTAATAATCTCTCTCCGCCTCCGGATCGGATTCAGGATCCAACACAGAAGGCTGTATTTCTGAATTTGACATTTTCAAAAGAGTTTAAATTGTGACGGTTTCGTAAAGTTTGCTGTTTACTCTCAACTCCCGCACCGGCAAACTGAGGAGGCGGGGCTCGGCAGCGACCAAGAGTGTGACCAATCACACTGGACAGTGGGCTGGGCGGGAGGCAAACGTGGAGGAGGCCGGGGGTGGAGTGAAGTAAGCAGACCGTTTTTGCGAGATGAAGGAAATACAAGGAAGCGATGCAGCGAGAGACACAGATCTACAACGCTTTCAGTGCTGGTAATCGTGTGTAGCTGCTCTGGAGGGGCCAGAAATCAAACACAAACGCCCAAATATGAGTGTAATAGGTCCCCTTTAACATCTCTGATGATGCATTCATTGACTGAGCTGCGACTGAGCCTTGACTTCTGCTGTCCCTTCTTATCTCTCCAGGTGGAAGTAGTGGTGAGTTCATATTGAGGGAGGATCAGTTGGTGCAGCAGCAGCAGCTGAGGAAGAGTGAAGAGGAGAGCTCCATCTAGTGGTGACTGTGGGAACGACAACAAGTGAAGACCAGCGTTATCCCTCCACCTCCTCTTCCTCTCCTCCAACTCTTCCAGTTGTAGTTCCTGCGCTTCTTTTTTCTGAGATACACAGGATGTTCAGTGTAGCTCCATTGTATTGAAGTGAAGACAGACTCTGAACAGCACTGGTGCCCATGAAAAGCTCCCCAAGAATTCTAAAGGTTAAAAAGTTAAAGATTAAAGTCCCACCCCGAAGGATGCAAAATTTGTCCTCTGCATTTAACCCATCATCCCCTGAGGGAGCGGTGGGCAGCAGCAGTGCCGCGCCCGGGAATCAATAGGTGGTCTGACCCCCCCCCCCCCCCCCAAGTCCAACCCCAAATACTGATTTCCAAGCAGGGAGGCAATGGGCACCATTTTCACAGTCTTTGGTATCACCCGGCCGAGGATCGAACCCACAACCTACGAGTTTCAGGGCAGATACTCTACCACTAGACCTCTGAGCTCTTGGCGGGGTGGATGCCCTCTGGCCTCTGGCTGCTCTGGGCCTCTTCCTGACCCGCTTTGCGGGGGGTGCACCGTGCTCAGGGTCCCCCCACCAGCCCGTTGACTGGTGTGGTGCGGTGCGGCCTCAGCAGCTACACTAACCATAACCGCTAAGTCATACACACCCACACACACGTTCAGGTACACACACCTCCATACCCACACACACCCACACACACACACAAACACTTCCACACATCCACTTCCATAAAAGTAATCCATCTTCTGATTACTCCTTGAAAAGGTCATCTAATTACTTCTTTAGATACTTTATTTCATAAGTAATTGATTACTAATTACTTTACTTAAAAAAATTAAAGTAACAGTTGAGAACATCTTGTTTCCTGCACGTACAATGAACCACAATATTCTTTCATTTGGACGAGATGAACTCAAAATAATGTTTGTATTTCCAGCTATCAAATGCAGTTACTGTTTTATCTTTTGCCGCCGCCATGCTTGCTTTGGCGCTTTGTCGCATATCAATGATGTTGCATACACAGCTGTATCATCGATCTGCGACATCATTGTTTTCGGTTGATTTTCTACATTTGAGACATTTTGTGGATAATAAGACATTTTTAGCTTGCAAGATATTTGAGAAAAGTAATGGAATCGTTACTTGATAAAGTAATTATCACATTTGCCATTTTTTCCAGAGTAATCCCGGAACAATACTCTGTTACTAGAAAAGTAGTTTAATTACAGTAGTGTATTACTTAGTAATAGATTACTCTCTGGTACTGCTGGAAAATAAGGAAGGCACACAATTAAGAAAAGGCTTAATGGTTGTTTTCTTTCAAGTTGTTTTCATTCTTTTTTCTCCTCTGACTCCCTGAGTTCAAATTAATCTGTTTATTATTTAAAATTAGTTCATTAATGGATAATTAACTATGCAATTTAATATCTGTTTTTTTTCACAATATTTGTATATTGTTGCCAGTTTCTCTCTCTATCCCTCTCTCCCCTCTCTTCCCCCCCTGTTGCCCCTCACTGATCCCCTTTCTACTCTCTTTTTCACTCTCTGTCCCTGCCTCGGTCCGGTCATGGCCAGAATATCATCCATGAAAGTATAACAAAAACACTCAACAGGTAGTTCCTGAACCGACCTGTGTGATTCACACCCTCGGGTCACAAGCTCTACCTTTGAGAATAAAACCTGTCAGCCATCATAAAGACATTCAGACATACAGTACTTATGCATGTCATTATGGCCAGACAGGACAAGGGGGAGTGGGGTGGGGATTAAACATCATTTTCATAATGTTTATTTTGATTTGTTCATCTTTATTTACATTTTCAGCCTTTACTTGAGGTGACGTTGCAGTTACATAATCCCGCAGTGTGAAAGAGAGATCAGTTTCCAACCTTTGAAGACCCATCATTTAAAAGGGGGATATTTGAAACTGTGAGAACAAAATGGTAATAAGAAAACACCAATACATAAAAATGAAAGATGTCTTTCACACACCATACATTTCCACCATTAGATTTAGTTTGAGTTAACTCAAAAAGTCGTAGCGGTCAAGGCCACAATGGCCGTTTATGTAACTTTTCTGCTGTCATTTGCCATTTGGTCAATTCATAAATATGACAAGAATACTTTTGTGTTATTTTGGAATTCAGCTTTCCTTTTATTCAACCAAACAATTTAGTCTTGAAACGTTTTTTCAATACCCTTTTTAGATTTTATAGTTTAGGTAGATAGGTTTAAAGATATCAGTGCTCTAATATAATATTTTTTTCATTTGTATTTTCTTTAAAACTATCGCTGGACTAATTTCATATAAATCATGTCACAAAATAATATGCAATGCGTAGGGCTGTCGAAGTTAACTCCTTTTAAAGGTACAATGTTTTTTTTTTGTTTGTTTGTTTTTTTAACGCGCGATTAACGCCCGGTTCGGATAGGTGCCGCGGAGGTCGTGGGTGAGCCGCAGCCCTCCTGTTCAGGCCGGGTTCACACCGGCCACGGAAGCGGAGAACCGCTTCCTTTCGGCGCCCTTGTTAACCAATGGTATCGTTCACGCCAAACTCGAAGCGGCGCGCACCTCCGCGAGCGATCCTGGTCAAGCTGAACAGGAAGTCCCTCAAAGAAACACGAGAGAATCTGGTTAATTCTCAAAATAAAATACCGCGATTATGCCTTGAGACTACCTCAAGGTTTAAGGGTTGTTTGTTTTGTTTTGTTTTGTTTTTGTTTTGAGAGTGGACAGTATAAGTATGCAATCGTTTTAAAATGTTCCAATGAAAATAAAAACAATATTTTCACAAAGGAATCATTATTGTCCTCTCCAATGTTTCCTAGAGTATAAGAAACACAATAAATATCTTGTTAAGTCACGTATAGAGCTGGGTAAAAAATTTGCAATTCATTTGCGATTAATCACAAGTTAACTCAGGACATTATGCAATTAAAAATTTTAATCAACTGACAATGTGCCAAAGCGACTCAAGAATGAGGACATTTAGCAGTTCTTTTAATTAGGGTTCAATCTATCTGTTTTAGAGCTAATATTGATCATAGCAATTAACGATGACAGTTACGTTTAATATGAAACCTATACACCCCCAATGTCCTTGAGGGTATATTTGTTTAAACTCAGTGGGAGTTTGAATAAATTATTATTTTTTTTAGGGGGGTGAGGCATAAAACTAAGCAGATCAAGTTTGGTCAAAAATACAAAAATTTTACTTCAATACATTTGCTTCAGTAACTGAAAATTATGCTATTATTATCTTTCAAGGCACTCATTGACATTCCATCTGCACATTATTAGTTCCTGTGCTTTTCCATTTACTTCCTATCTTTCCTATCTTGCTTATTATTAATCCCAGAGCTTTTGTTCAAGGAATCGTCTCATGACTTTGAAACTAAAAGCTTTTTCTACGAGAACGTACATTCAGCGTATTCAATATTTGATTTTGATTTCACAATTTTTGAGGAACATTTTTATAACTTGTCCGTCAAGGCAGGACTATGTTGTATTTGGTAGACAAATTATTTTCCACTTTTGTTAATGTTGTGTAAAAGAGCATTATTTAAAAGTAAAAATACAGCTTTCGGGGGTCTAGATCAACGTATAATTGAATGTAACTATCCAAAACTTGAATAGTAATTTACTGGAAGCATCTACCTGAGATTCTGTATGTTTAATGCCCAGTGTGTAAGATTTAAGAGCATCTGGCGGTAAGAAAGCATATTGCAAACAATGTTCAAGTAAATCTGTATTTTGTGGAATCACACTTGATGTCAGTGGTTACTGAAACATTGCAATCTCCTCACATTTATACGTTTCACTCTTCACGTAAAATGTATTGCATTGTAAAGACTGTTGGCTTTATGAAATTAAAAACTCAATGTCTATTTTGTTATTACACAGATCCCATTAAACATCACACAGCGGGCCTTTAATTTCATAAAATTTGCATTAAACATTGATTGGCTAGCTCTCATTCCAAAACCATTCTGCTCGTTGTATTAGAGTCAATTCCAGGCCATACATTCAATGTGACAAAATGATGGACAGATAAATGGTTTTAAATTTAGGTTGTGGTCAAAAACAGAGACTGTAAATTGGTGAACGCCTTTCAAAATCACAAAAATCATATTAAACCGAGCCGTGGTGTGAATCAAGCACGAACGCTTTGCTGACATGATGCTTCTTTTGCAAGACAAAGGTGTGATTTCCACACGTCCATATAGTGGCCCTGTGTTGTAATGCCTTCAAAAGCATAGACACATGTAAGTCTGCGACAGATGAACTGAGACGGGGCACTTGCAGCTCTCTGTCGTCACCATTTGTTAGTAAACTATTTCCAGTCCCAGTTCATATGCATTCAATACATCGAAGGTTCAGTTCTGTGATTTGACCACAGGGTGGCGTAGTTTCCTTTTTATGAAGTTTTGGTGGGAGTCGGTGGGGCTCAGCAGCCAGTTGGTCACAGTGGAAGGCACATTGAGGAGGGCTCAGTATTCAACAGGCACATTTTCAGGATTGCGAGCAGGTTGTCACGCGGGGGATCATATCTTGGGCCTCCAGCCCTGTATGAACTGCGTGATCTTGGTGACATGCAGGCGGCTCAAGTGGAAGTCGTGCGACAGAATGTCCTCGGTCAGCTGCACCAGGAGGCTGCCGTCGATCCGCTCCCTCTGGAACACGGCCACCGCCGCCTCCGAGAGGCCGATGAATCGCAGGCAGGACGACACCTCCTCCAGCGACAGCACGGACAAGTCGGCCGGGGGCCGCCAGTTGTGGTCGGGGGGCGGCGACAAGCCTTCGCTCGCAACTGCCGACGTCCCGCCGCCCTCGGCTCCTCGGGAGAAATCTGTGGCAGGGTTGGTTGTGGGCTCAGGCGAGGGGCAGGGCGACTGACGGTTGAAGGGGTTCAGGGCCCCGAAGGGAGCGAAGCGGCTCTGGGGGGGCGGAGGCCTCAGGCGAGGTCCCGAGGAGGTGAAGGAGTCCACCCACGGCTCGGCCCAGGTAGCCTGCGCTGGCTGGGGGCCGGCCGAGCTGTCTGCGGGGACATTGGGGGCGGGTTCGGGGCTGGCAGGGTTGGGGGCGGGGCAGTCCGTCCAGGAGCAGGGGTAACAGTAGAGGGAAGTGTTTGGCGAGGGCGAGCAGCTGGGAGAGAGAGCGGCAAAGAGCAACATTAGCATCTAGCCTCTGTCAGCAGGAGTCCAAATATCAACGACCGCATAATAAGACTGAAAACACTTTTGAAACAAACTGTTATATAAATGTCTATGGGTCAGAGAATTCAAGGTCTATTCAAACTACAGCAAAAACCTTTTACATCAGTTACAAAGTACTTCATTTCTTTTCATTTTGTTAATGTATGATTAAATCTTACAGATTCAGGAAAGCCCAAGCCATCGGACAGAAGATTGATTTAAACACAGAATAAAACCACTGAACAGCATACAGAAGTAATATCATGTCTATTATTATACTATTACCCTATCACTTTATAAATTGCACGGTGGTATTAATTTTTTACTTCTCATGCTGCCTTACTAGATGAGCTGGGAGCTGAGCTCTGTGCGCAGCTAAGTTAAAGGGATAGTGCAAACATTTTTTTTGCCAAATACAACAGCCATAATTCTTGCTGTCTTGTCAATTGGTGCATTCCCCGTAATTAACTTTTTTTAATATGGATTTTATGGCATGAGGCAAATTTGCCAAAAATGTTGAACTATCCCTTTAAGGGTTACTTAAAATCTGCTTTTGCCATTCAAATTTGCCATAGCAAAATCAGCAAAAGCATATAGCATATACATATATATATATATATATATATATATATATATATATATACATATATATATATATACACACACACACACACACACACACACACATATATATATATATGAGTAAGGCCATTTATATATATGTGTAAATATATACATACATATATATATAAAATATATATATATGTGTGTGTGTGTGTATATATATATATGTATATATATATATATATACATATATATATATATATATATATACATATATATATATATATATATATACATATATATATATATATATACATGTATATATATATATATATATATATATATATATATATATATATATATGTATATATATATATGTATATATATATATATATATGTGTATATATATATATATATATATGTATATATATATATATATATATATATATATATATATATATATATATATATATATATATATAAATATATATATATACTTTATATAATAGAAAAGAAGAACACTTGCTGCCTGTAAAGGCAGCGACATCTGGAAGCCACACAACTGGCTTGTCATTAGATAATGTGATGAGACACTGACTGGTGCACACATGGTTCAGTTTCTGAAATGTACTCCCTGTGCATCGCATGAGAGGGGTAACATGAACCTAATATTCAACGGCAATGTTTCTGCTTCTGCAATGTCGGAGTGTTGTGTGGGGGGAAAAAAAAAACTTGACAAAAAGTCTGCTATTCCCCTTTTGACAAAATGATTGCAAAATCACTGGCAAGCGCAACAAGCTCTAATTTCAAACCAGCAGTGGAGTGGTGGTGGCGGTGAAGCCAGATTTTGACACAGAATCCAAACACACCTTTGGTTCTGCTGCATTGATTCGGATTCTTCTGCAAACAAAAAAAAAAAAAAGCTTTTCCGGCGTTGCCATAAAGAGGAGTCAAACAGAGGCTGAGTGAGCCAATGTTCTCAGATCTAGAGTCTTAGCCGTCCTCTGCCGTGATGTCTTTCTGACCTTCATCTTTCAAGTGCAGTGTGGAAGCCTTGCACATTTGATGATGCAAAAACTACATGGGAAATGGCACATGTGGCCCTCTGTCTCCAGCTTCAACACAAAGACAATAACTTCTTGCTCCGCTTCTTCAAAAGTGGAGCAAGTTGAAGAGAAGCATACACTTTTTTTCTTCTCAGCAGGCCGCGTGGACGTGTACTATTGTTGGAAAACCACGGTTAAGTGAAATGCACGGTCTATGCGGGCCTTTAAGTTGAATCGTGTGACCTGTACCTTTCCTGGAGGCCAGAGGAGTAGAAGGAGAGGTTGGGTCTCGGGGACGTCGAGGTTTTGGGGAAGCGAGGCGGTAGAGGGGGGCTGGGCGCCGGACTGGAGATGGAGCCCCCCTTAGAGTAGCGGGGGGGCACAGGAGGGGCGATCAAGTAGCGACACTCCTCTCTCACCTACATGCAAAAACCCAACACACACAGAGACAGACGGACAAAAACAGGAGCTTCAACAAGCAAATAAAGTGGGCCTCTGAAACTTGAAATCTTGGGAAGCTGTGTGTGTGTGTGTGTGTGTGTGTGTGTGTGTGTGTGTGTGTGTGTGTGTGCGTCGCCTGGTCTTATTGTTGCCCCTTCTAAATGTCAAACTCTGCGACCTTTACACCTCAAACAACCCCCCCTAAACACGTTTAGTAAGCAGATTCTACACACCCACCACCAGCGCTGCACAAAAACAACAACCACAACAACCACAACACACACACACACACACACACACACACACACACACACACACACACACACACACACACACACACACACGTACACAGCTTCTTGGCAGGATAAATATCAGGCAACGAAGCGCGCCGTGTGTGACAGGGTATAATCGAGCAAACAACAACACCCACACAGCCGATAATCCCCGCCCCAAACAACAGACACGACACACAACAATAAACACTCATATGAGGGAACAGCTAAACATTGGAGTGACTCCCTGACGAGAGCAGCCTTGCATGAAGCAGCCAGTTTGTTTTCCAGGCCAGTCGCCGACGAGATGTGAGTGTAAACATTTTTTTTTTTTTTATCCTCCTGGAGTTTGTCTGAGGCGGCGCTCGAGTCGAGCTTCGACCGAGCACTCGCAGCCTGGGATTTATCATTTGAATAAACAGGTTTTCACTTCCCATTATGGCCAAGCAGGAGAAGGGAAAACAATAAAAAAATGAGGTTTTGTTTTGTTTTTTTACAGGTTTTCCCTGTAAAAAATAGTAAGTGATTAACCTCGTGGAGATTATGTTGCGTTAAAGGTTGCTGGCAAGAATCATAATTAAAACAGGAAATTCCAAATTTAGGTTATTGGTCAAGTTGACTTCAAGTAGATTTGCAGGTCAAGTTGTGTTTTTTTTTAAGAAAAGAAAGTCAGATCCTACAAAAAACAAAAAAAACAAAAAAAAAAACATTTATTGGAGATTTAATGATATGCAATCAGGGGAAAGGGATCCCAGGTTGCCACTCAGACCTCTGGAAGCTTAAAAAAAAAAAAAAAAAAACTTCACTTGTTTCCAGTTTGACTGACTGAAATGAAACTTAGATTTGCACACGTTACAATTTGTTGCCATTATGAGAATTAGTGTGGTTCTTTGTAGTTTGCAACGTCCAGTGTTGTTGGGATTACTCCATAAAAGTAATGCAACTACTGATTACTGGTTACTCCTTAACAAAGTAATTTAATTATTTCTTTAACTACTTTGATTCATAAGTAATCAATTATTAATTACTAATTACTTTAGTTAAAAAAAAAAAAACATCAGTTGCTCAGTGCTTTGGAATGAACTTTTTTAAAGCGCAAACTTTGCAATTCCAAATATTGCCTCTGTCCTCGTAACATGAATGAATGTTTGCTCTCTGAACACAAACTGCACATTGCACTGAACAAACATGCACGGCCCATATTGTTAAAATAATTGGAAGATTTCGGAAAAGTAACAAAAGTCGTTACTTGGTGAAGTAATTATGATATGATGACCAGTATTGACGCAGTAATCCCGTTGCAAAAAGTATCTTAACTACAGTGGTGGATTACTTAGTAATAGATTACTCAGCAACACTGGTCGCGTCTTTACAATTCAAAATGAATAATCATTCAACAGACCAAATGAAGCATCTGTTTAACTCTACAGTATATATAGGACTGTGTTCTGCATTTGACAACCAGGATACAATTAGCGGCATCCTCGGCAATGATGCGTATTCATGTGAGATAAATGTATAGAAGCCCTTACAGGAAGTGTGTGACACATTTGTACGCCTGTGTGTGTGTGTGTGTGTGTGTGTGTGGTCTAAAAGCGTTGGCATATGAATAATTCAAAGCAGGCCTCCTGATGTTTAGCAGTGGGACGCCGCCTCAGACAAGAGACGCCGAAGGACGGAAACGAGGACGAGGAGCGCGAGCGCTTACAAACTCACAGCATCAGATTTGGGGGGCACAGGCGGCGGCGTGGACACCCGCGTCACCACGGTTCCGAGCGAGCCGTCCAGCGACGAGGACGAGTGCAGGGAGATGAGGTTGGGCTCCTTCCCCAGGCCCAGGCCCTCCGGGCTCTGATTGGTCCACAGCTCCTCGTAGGGGATCTCCTCGCCGCTCCTGGTCTCGGCCTCGCTCCACTCCGGGGTCACGTACTCCCGCTCCTCGCCGGGCCCGTCGCCCAGCCGCTCGCCCACCGAGTCCCGGCAGCGCTGCGCCAAGCCCCCGTCCGAAACCCCGCCGCCGTAGCCACACGCCGACAGCCGGCGCAGCGCCGGCGCCAGCGAGTCCTGGCCCGAGACGCAGACACGGGAGCGCCTGGGGCTCGTGCACTCCTCCGTCATGCACTCCAGCTCGGGCCGCGTCTCCCGCACGGCCCGCGAGTAGGCGTCCGGGTCGAAGGCGTGCCGCATCAGGAGGCCCTCCAGCGCCGCCGCGTGCACCGAGGCCTCGGCCGCGTTGAACCGGGGCATGCAGCGCAGCAGCAGGAAGTGGGATGGCGAGACTTCCTGCCGGCGGAGCACCATGCAGAGCACCACCGTCTTGCTGACGATGTTGAGCAGCTTGTAGCGGTGGCCCTCGCGCACGGCGTGCCGGTCGTAGGGGTTCCGCGGCGGCCGCGAGGGCACGGACACGTTGACCGGCAGGCGGACCCGCTCGATGATGCTGCGCACCGTGTGCTCCCCTCCCAGCATGCCTTGCTCCAGGGGGGAGCGCGTGCAGAAGCGGCCGTGGCAGCCGAAGGGGAGGCTGACGCTCTGGTTGGTGCGGTGGTTCATGCACACCAGGCACGGAGTTTTACCTGAGGTGGAGGAGGAGGAGGGAGGAAGAGGAGGTTGAGGGGGAGGAGAACGAGAAGGAGGGGGGAGGAAGAGGAGGAGAGGGAGGAAGAGGAGGTTGAGGGGGAGGAGAACGAGAAGGAGGGGGCAGGAAGAGGAGGAGAGGGAGGAGGAGAAAAAGGGGGGGAGGAGCAGGAAGGGGAGGAAGACGAGGAGAGGGAGGAGAAGAAGGGGAAGGGGGAGGAGTGGGGAGGTGGAGGAGGACATGGAGGAGGAGAAGGAGGAGGACGAGGAGCAGGAAGAGATGGATGAGGATGAGAACGAAGAGGACAAGGTGGTCGAGTAGGAGGAAGATGAGAGGAGGAAGAGGAGGAGGAGGAAACATGGAAGGGGAGCAGGAGGTGATCGAGGAGGAGGACGATGAGGAGGATGACGACGACGACGAGGAAGAGGAGGAGGAAGATGAGGAGAAGTAGCAGTCGGAGCAGGAGGAGGAGGAAGAGGAGGAGGTGAAGTTGGACGAGAAGAAGCAAGAAGAGGAGGAGGAGGAGGAGGGCATGCAGGAGGACATGAGGAAGACAAGGTGGACGAGAGGGAGGAAGAGGAGGAGGAGGAGGAGGAGCAGCAGGAAGATGAGGAGAAGTAGGAGGAGGAGGAGGAGGTGGACGAGGAAGAAGGGGAGGAGGAGGAGGAGGAGGAGAAGGAGGAGGAGGAGGTGGACAAGAAGAAGCAAGAAGAGGAGGAGGAAGAGGAGAAGGAGAAGGAAGATGAGGAGAAGTAGTAGGAGGAGGAGGAGGAGGAGGAGGAGGAGAAGCTGAGTTGACGAATGGCACAACAAACACTCCAGAACCCCCCTCCCCCGCCAACGGAGAATGACCGAAACAAGACGATGTGTGGAAAGTGGGGAAAGTTGGAGCAAAGCTAATCCTGGCCCTCCTCTGTCACATTGTTTTAATTGAGGGAGTAAATCAGATGGAGGTATTGCTCTTTTGTGACATCACAAGCCACTGTCCTGCATGTTTCACCACATGCATTCTGAACATTGGGAGAAACTTAAAAAAGTTCATTTATAGCCAAGAGACACACACACATCCTAACAACTGGCTGAATGTTGCACGATGGGGGACTTTTGAAATGACTTTGATTGAAGGTCGAACAGTCAGTTTGTGAGGCTGCTGAGGGAGGAGTCAACCCTCGATGCAAACTCAGACCTATGACTCAGCATTTTCTTGTGAATATGTGAACCCCTCTGAGTTCTGTTCCGTGTTGTGGTTCGCTTTAATTGCGCGTTGTGACCACAAAGCGCTCCAGGAACCTTTCGTCTTTTTACCTTACATGCTTGCCCTACATCGAAAACACGCTACATCGCAAAGTGAAGATCACCCCTAATCCAAAGCAGTCAATTTTAGCGCTCTGGAAAAACTACAGTAGTGTGAACAGAAAGACGATCCAAGCTGAAGTGGACCAGAAAGAGAACTGAGTCCACTTCAAATGAGCTGACAATGTGAAGGCAAATAGAACTAAGTCCCTTTTCTCTTGGTCCACTTTTTGGACTCAGTTCGGTACTTTTAAGCAGGCTAAACATTCAACTGCTTGATGGGTGCATGACACAGTTTTCGCTCTCACACTAAACATTTTTACAGATGACATTTTTAGATATATATGTATATATATGTACATATATATATATATATATATATATATATATATATATATATATATATACATATAAATGTAAAAAAAAACACTAAAAAATTTAGTTCACTCACTTCTTGGGGTCTTTCCCAGGCGCCTCAGGAGCGCACTCAGACCCGTCTTTTCCTTGGAGGGCGTGGCACAGAGGAGCTCCGCCTTCCCCATGAGTGACAGCTCATCTCCCGCCTGCAGAGTGAAGCTGTAGGGTTCGCTGTCTTCGCTGAACTCCCCCGAAACCACCTGAGGGGCAGATGCATAAACATGCGTTTGGGCACAGCCGGCGAGGAGCGGTTTTTGTCGCACGGTAGAAGCGCCGAAGAAGACGCTATAAATATTTATGCCCGAACCTTCACGCTGAAAGTGATGCTCTCCATGACGAAGACTCGGTCCGGAAAGACTGCAGCCACTTCCTCCACGCTGGCAAAGTACTGGATGGGATCCCTGACGTCTCGGTCTTCATCCAACAACTTGAACTTTCCTGGGGGGTGGGGGGGGGGGGGGGGGAATGGAAGCGGGATAAGACGAAAAAGCCGAGGGTGGCATGTCTGCCCTGAGGCTGGGAGGTCGTGGGTTTGAATCAAAAAAAAAAATGGTACCCATTGCCTCCCTGCTTGGTACTCAGCATCAATGAGGGTTGGACTTTAATGGGATTTGTCAAATGCGGAGGACAAATTCTGCATCCATCAGTGGAACTTTGACTTTGACAAGGAATCCACAATAGATTTAATAACAAGGGAGAGAAAGAAAGTTCAAGGAAGTGTGCTGGAAAGCACCATTGTTGGGATTACTCCATAAAAGTAATCCAACTACTGATTACTGATTACTTCTTTAAAATGTAATCTAATTACTTCTTGAACTACTTTGTTTCATAAGTAATCAATTACTAATTACTTTACTTTAAAAAAAAAAAAAAAGATAAAGCAACAGTTGAGAACGTCTTGTTTCCTGCACAGAACGAACAACGAACCACAATATTCTTTCATTTGGACGAGATGAACTCAAAATGATGTTTGTATTTCCAGCTATCATACGCAATTGCTGTTCTTTCTTTTGCCGCCGCCATGCTTGTCTTTCTTTCGGTTGTTTTTCTAAATTTTAAGACATTTTGAGGACGAGAAGACACTTTTAGCTTGCAAAACATTTCGTAAAAGTAATGGAATCGTTACTTGATAAAGTAATTACCATTTTTGCCAGTGTGATCCCGTCACATGACTCTGTTACTAAAAAAAGTAGGTAAATCACAGTAGTGGATTACTTAGTAATGGATTACTCGCCAACACTGCTGGGAAGTGAGGAAGGCACACAATTAAGCAAAGGCGAGAGGAGCCAAAGAGAAATCGGAAGAAAAAAATTGCGTATGTGGCCTTGAAAAGAAGTTCTTTTTTCTTCTCTGACTCCCCTGAGTTCGACTGGGACACCACACACACACACACACACACACACACACACACACACACACACACACACACACACACACACAGGAGACACATTTTGGACACGAAGAAAACAAAGACACCTCCGTGACCTGTGACCTGGCACCAGCTCCCAGCCAATCAGCAGCCGACAGGGTCGTCATGGCAACCAATAAAGGATCCCCCATTCTCACGCAGAGCAGAGACACATCACCATGGCTACCCTCGCACATACACTATCGCACACACACACACACACACACACACACACACACACACACACACACACACACACACACACACACACACACAATCTTCCCTGCTCCCTTTCACCCTTTCTCTGGCCGGCCCCTCCCCTGCTGTCTGCGCTCCAGCGATGCAGTCCAGGGGCTGTTTGTGTTTCCTGTTCGGATGACTGTAAATGTTTTCAGCGTGCCACTCTGTCATGCGGCAAAGGACCTTTTAAGGAGCCCACAACACCCCGCCCGCCCCTCCGCAGCCCAGTTCAGAGACATAATAAAATGATACTTGGCTCGTGTTTCCGAGTTCGTCACATTTCGTTTCGACGCCGAATGACGTTGCTGGTAAACAGAGAGCGGAAGATTTTTTTTTTCTCTTTTTTTCTGTGCGTCAGAGACGGAGCAGAATACCAAACGAACAGCGCAGCGCCACTTCCTTGCCTGCCCGCGCCCCCTCTTCTCTGTCTCCTCCAACCTTTAGGACTTCAACACACTACATCCCTACAACACCAGCAAGCGCACCCTCCTCCCCCCACACTTTTCTTTTCTTTTTTTTTTTTTTTTTACCACAGCCAAGGAAACCCTCCTCGCATCCCCCTGAAAGTGAACTCTGGGGGTTACCCCTGCAGCGGAAAAAAAAACTTCCGGTCCATTCCCAAAAAAAGTCCCCCTGCAAAAGTGAGATTATTTAGATTAGATTATACAATGCAGTTAGCGGCTTATTTACGCTTTAAAATCTTGTCACATGGGCTCCGGCTGGCAGTCTCACATTACATGGGTGGCAGTGGCGCCACTTGCTTCCCTGAAACCCATTCATTCATTCATTCATTCATTCAGCTTTTCTATCCTCCACCCAGCAGTCATCCCTTTCCCCCGTCTGATGGAGGGAGTAGGATACGGACACGGGGAGGAGGGGTGAGAAAGAGTGAGCATCCTGTTGTCCATCCCCGGGGGAACCCTATATTGCTCTCCTCCTAAGCTTATTTAGACTTCCTGCATGAAGTCATCGCACAGACATGAGCTCACCACCGGCGACGCTTTCTGATCCGACAACGGGTCACCTGACCAAAGTGGTCCTAAAGTATGCAGAAATTCAAATCGGGTGTATTGACTTTCCGTCTTTCCGTCATGGAGAAATGTGGCATTAAAGTGCATGACAACTTCACACACCAGTGCACTGACGTAGTGCTGCAGTTTTCCCAACAGCAACATTAAACTGAATGCACCAAATTAATACTCCTAAATGCTAATATGAATCTTGTTACCTTTATTTAAAAACACTTTAAAAAAAATCACCAGTTTAATCTAATCCCATATATACTGTATATATATAATTTCAGTTCTGAAATCTTACTCATCCTTGTTGCTGACTTCCAATGTAAAACGGTGGCCCAACTAACTAACTAGTGGGCAACCTGCCCATAACAACCAAAAAAGAAGACCAAGAAGAATACAGGTGACTGCAAGCCTAGCTACCGCTAAAGAGATTAGCAGCACATAAGCACTTGCACAGAGAACATGAGCACATAAGCACAGAGAACACGTTGGCCACATAATTTTAACTGGCTCTGCTCTGGTCCACTGGATCGTGATAGACAGAAAGTTTAGTCCAATGACTTTTTAAGTGTTTACTTTAGCTTCTACAATCACTGTCTAGGCCTCTTATCAAATGTATTAATTAAATGTGAGAAAAGTAAGAGTGTTTCATGAAACCTGATGTCCACTCTTGGCAGCAATATTCATGTGTTGTTTGTGTGTTGTTTGGCAAATTATGACACACACAATTTAACAAAAGTAAACTGTGATTTGCAAAACTTGCCAAAAGTGAACGGAGACAAAATCATATGACACATTCTAGAGAGCTTAATGGGCCAACAACTGAATGCACTCTGAACAACAGAATAATTGTAGTTATATATAATTGTACTGCATAAGTTGGCCATTTTAAATGTTCCAAAACTGCTCTGAAAGAAGGAGGCTGGGATGATTTCCCTCGTCGCACCAAAATCAGAATGACTTCCAGAAGGCAGATTTGGCGTGCTAGCTGATTTTCCCCCAGACTCCCCACACTCTAGACAAATCAATCAACGGAACAGCCAAAACTTCAAACTATGAAGACAAACTCTCACCTGTTTATTTCTTTGAAAGAAACATAACAGATCTTTTGGCAGTGACCATATGGGAACTTTGGAGGTGGAATCTCTCCAACAGAGCTGTCCAACATTTTGTAGATCATCTCAGAGCCAAATTGTTGATCCTGCGTTTCAGACGTCTGAGAAACTGTAAACTGCAAGCTGCTGTTTTTTTTGTTTTTTTTAATGGATCTAATCTAATATGCCTATCAATATGCAAGCACTATTTATAATATGAAAGCCCACACCGTCTGCAGTGGTGATGATCTCAACCTGGGCTGGGGCCTGGGCAACCTCCCGCCTAAATGTTCTTTCATTCATGTGAAAACTAGCCTGAGAGGCAGCAGTAGTGTGAGGTGACATCAGCAGCCCATCAATGAGGGAGCCAGCGAGGAGGAGGCATTAGGATCGCGTTACACAGCCAGTAATGTGGCTGATCAGACAGTCTGAGCAGCGGAATTGTGGGGGACTGAGCTCCGGTGAGATCATCATGACTAGACTCATTCAAGGGGAAGACGAGAGGCTGACGGGAAGGAGGAGTCAGTGGTGGCTGAGAGCGCCGTGCAAATGTACGATTTGTTGTGTTTTGAGTTTGAGTCTTATTAAATATAAACAGCTATTGGGGTAAAGGCTGAAAAATAGTTATTTCAGTTTTTTCTGTTTTTGCAATGAAGCAGGCCCAGCAATACAATCTAAATTGTTTTCAGTCAGTCTTAGGATTCCACAACGGATGACCATCCTTGCTGTTATGATGCATGCACAAAGTGATTATTTCAACACGGTATTAGAAATCACAGATAAAGAAAAGAGGAAAGAGAAGAAGACACTAGTACCAGTGCTTGGATTGAGACTAGCTAGAGTAGCAGCAGTTCTAGCACAACTCAATGGTATTTTCATATTAAAATATTTTTTAGCACTGAAGCACTTTTTTGCAAATATGTATAAGTATATGAGTGAAAATCCATGTATGTATATATGCATGTATACATACAAATATATACAGTACATACATAGACATACATATATGTCTTGTTTTTCGCTTAAATCACGACAGGCTTGACTGGCTTAAGCTTGTTTCAGTCCAATGAACAACATTATGAAAAGTGAGACGGATGTGTTAACGTTGTTTACCCACAGTACAAGTTAGTAAGTTAGTAAATATTTTGAATTTGGAACATATGGTACATATTGTACAATATAGAATACACAGACCGAGTGGATCTAAAACTACAAAATCCTCAATTTTTGCAGCAGTTAAGACATACAATCATCAAAACAGAGGGTGGTAAAGGGTTAAGAGTATGAATTAGTAGGGAAAAAAGTTCTCTATTGAAGCTTTCTTTCTGTCGTCAGAGTGTTTTTTTTTCCAGAAACGCTAATCTGTTTGTGGTATTGTTTTGTTTGCATAAGCACAGAGGGACACGCTCTGTCCCATAAAGTAGAAAGGGGAAAAAAAATATTGAAAAGCGCGCATGAAATGCAGTGTGTCTTTTTGTGTATATCCAATTGTGCAAATACCCTGGTACTGCAGAGGGATGTCTATCTTGGGTCCAATCACGTAGTGTCCCTCCTCTAAGCTGTGGGCTGTCACTGTGGTCCACTGACGGCAGGAGTGCAGGAGAACCACATCCTCCTCTGTCAGGCCCTCCACGCATTCACCTGAATCGCACACAAACACAGAAACAGACGACAGGATTAGGAATGAACAAAGAGTCTATATGAAAAAAAAAATAAAACAAGTTTGTATTCTACTATAGCGCTAGCTATAGGACCATACTTGCTGTAGGATTCTGTGGCTGTAATTATTACCACTGCTGATAGTTTGGCACCGACCTAACCTACTCATCAGGGCCACGCTTTACAGCTGGCAACCCACTATTACCCAACACCATGCGTACACACACACACACACACACACACACACACACACAGCTATCCAGCTTTAACTCCAGTCATTGTGCCACACAAATGCATTGATCCCTGCTGATAGAGGGAGGTAAAACTCAATCGCATCACTAACAAACACACACAGCTCTCACAGATCACAAGCATTCACAGCTATTTGTTTTCGTTGCTGTCGCTGAGGTATTTGTGCTTTTTAATTCAATGAGCAAGTTGATGGACAGATTATGTGCATATTATTGCCGGATGAAAACGCCATTTATGACTTTCTTGAGCAACAGGACATATTTCACATGAGTAATTGTTTCCTTTAGCATGAGATGATGGACTCATTTTCTTTCTCCAAAAATGTTTTTTAAACTACCGCTGTTGAAATTGTGGAACTGGGCCTTGAAGTGTTCTAGTAGAGAATGAAGGTTACACAACCTTGCAATGAAGCGATAAAATTCAAAGAAGATAGAGAAAAAAAGAAGACAATAGCTGAAGGCTTCCCTCCTTCCAAAGAGATACTGGAGTAGCAGCTGGTTTATCAAAACACAACGGCACAAAATTCATATTTCAGGAAGAACAAGAATTATCCTTGTTGCAAAAGATGTTACTCCAGATTGACTAGCTTCGTCCAGACTTCAGCTAAATACTGCAGTACATCCCACTGTCCGACCCAATGGGACAAGTAGACGGTGGTATTGGCCAATGTCCAATGGGATATAACTTTGTTTCAAACTCTTACATTCTGATAGAAAAAGTTTAAGGTCTGTTGCTACTCACACCAATAGGAGGCCTTGAGCCTCAGCTTGTTATTTTTCAACAAAGAATTTAATAAGTTAAAAAAATTAAAATAAAAAAAATAACAAAACGAAACGAAACGGGGAAAAAAAACAACCCAGATGTAGTGTGTTGTGTGTTGGTGTGTCTTAATAATATGAACTACACTTATGGAAACGGTATCATTAGCATCATTAGCATCACTATTGTGTGCAAGTTTCCCCAGTTCTCCAAATGTTTGCCTCCGTAACATAACAACAGCGGTTTACGGATGCTATCACGACGAGCTAACATCTCATGCCGCACTAAATATGTAATGTGGGTGGGTGGGCTGAGCAAACCGTCGAACCACCGTGTGTATAATAACGCCCTCCCCGCTCTCCATTAACTCAGCGAGTAAGGTGCCTTTTGGGGTGGGGGGGTGACGCTCCCGCGGATGCGCGCACTCGTCCGCGCTCGCGGAGGAAAGTTGGAAGGTTTTCCTCCTCGTTGGTATTCACCACAGTCACCGACAGATTACAGCATTTACATATGAAAAGAAGTGAGCAGTACTTCAGCAACACAACAGACACTTTGTGGCTTTCCGGTCTTCACTGGACTGAAACAAGTTTGGCCGTGACACCCATCGGCCGTATTCCGAGGCACAAGCAGCGAACCCGGTGGGCCACGTTTAGCGTCGTCGGCGCTGTCAGCGTAAATCATAACTCAAATAAATAGAGAGGCGAGCGTGGATGTTACATAATGACTTCCTTATGCGTTCGTGTGTTGGCGTGAGCTGGGAAAGTCGGGAGTCCGAGAAGAACAGGCAATAAGGTGGACGTAGTTTCTCAAACTAAACGGAAACTGTAGCGTTGGTTTCACAATAAAAGCACAGATATATGGGGACTGACAAATGTGCATTACGTGCCGCATAGATGTTTGGTCGAGTGATCATTAAGCGATAAAATACTTTTGCAAAAACCAATTACCCCTACGAGAACATTTTCAGTAAATATTTGTGGGATTTAAGTG
Source organism: Nelusetta ayraudi (assembly GCF_046127955.1). NCBI lineage: Eukaryota > Metazoa > Chordata > Actinopteri > Tetraodontiformes > Monacanthidae > Nelusetta > Nelusetta ayraudi. Next base: position 5,150,559 of record NW_027466102.1, read on the forward strand.
GGATTTTATTTGTATACGCCTTATCCACAAAACAAACTTATTTAACTAAAATGGCCAAAACTATATTGGTAATTTTTGACTGTAACAGTAAATCCTATGCCTGCTAAGGGACTGACAATGTATTTTCTGGAAATGAAACGTGCAGGCACAGAAACCGCTCTAGATTAAATTGTGTAGCCTACTTTACATCTGAGTCCTACACAGAAATTTGGCACTTTTCACTCTAAACTTTTCAAAACTCTAATTATCAAAGTGGGATACATGTGTATTTGTATGTATGTATGTATATGTACTATGAGTAATAAATACGTTTTATATTTATGTTATTAATTTACGTGTGTGTCCTCGACGTAATGAATGCACTTTTCTCATTTCTTCAGAGTTCACTGAAAGAGTGGAGGCAAATAATATTGCTCGTAAGCAGAGTTAAAGTGACAGTCATTATTATTGCCGTTCAAAAACTAATGATGGGATAAAAGCAACGATAAATGCCTATTTAGGTCAATCAGTTGCACTGAGTATGTTGGGCCATCTGCTAAATTATCTGGCTTAAAAGTCACGCCAATTTATTTTGGAAGCATTTCCGGAAAGTACGGTCTTTCCTTCGCAACGTTGCTATTATCAAAAGACCCCCACATTTTTAGTTAAATATTAGTTAATGTAGAAAATGGCTTTAGAAAGCCATGTAGCGACAAAATCCGAACTGTTACTCAATTTTTCTGACATTTTATGAGTCGAAGTCGAGGTTTGGTTGACACAACTGTGGTGACATAAAGCGGAACGGTTTCGCTGGCGATTCACAAAGGCGACATCCTCGGCGTGTGAAAAGTTTGACGGGTCGTGCTGGAGGTCGGAAAAAAAGGTCCGGGTCTTACCGTGGGCCAGGCGCACCAGGGTGGGCAGGCGGAACTTGCTGACCACCGCGTCCAGCGGCAGCGCCAACGGGCTCCAAGTGATCTCCGACAGGCTCGCCGACAACTTCTCCATCCTCCCGGGTCATCACGGTACCGGAGACGAAGGGGATGGTGATGATGGTGGCGGCGGAGACAACGACGGCGGGATCGGCGATGAAGATGAGGGCGACGAGGATGAGGGCGACGGAGGCTGTGTGATGATGTCGAAGAGTTTCGCCATGTTCGAGTGTGGGAACGAGGGGAGAGCGCAGCCACTGTCGGTGCGCTGCGGCGGTGGGAGGGCGCGCAATCCCTCTGCCTTTCTCCCTCTGTCAATCAGTGTTTGTCCACCACCCCCATGGAGGCCACGCACACACCGCGAGGACAAACTCTGATACTGTGTGGTTCATCATTAATGCGAGGATTAAATGGCATAAAGGCGCAGCAGGTGGAAAGGACCTCAAGGTTGTTTTGTGTTTTTTTCCCAATCGTGACGTGGATCCATGTTGTGAAGGGCAAAGAAAGTTTTTTTTTTTTTGCCAAAGTTGAACTTGGTTTGGAATGAAACTTTTTTTTTGTATCAAGGAAACTTTTCACCTCTCCTTTGTACTTCCTTAAATAAAAACGTTGCAGATGATAAAACTGATTTTTAAAAAAAAATCAGTGTCTGCCACTGTCACTGTTTCTCCAGTTTCTTTACGATTTCTTCTTCGATATAGTGCAAAGGTTGAACGTGCTTTATGTTTGAAGGTGGCAAAATGGATGTGTAAGATTTCAGACTTGAGCAGCCTTGCAAGGTTAGTGTTTCCAAACTATTCCTACAATAATGAACAGTATGAAGATCATTGCATGTTGTTCAGCATGATATTCCAGAATATAACCAAAGTGTTTTGAATTTTTCCTGAAACCATCAGTCATTCAATGTATCCTAAATCGATGGTAGACTTGGGATGTTTGAGGGGTTAAGAGCCAGAATGACTGGACACAAAAACGTCTCATGTATACGTTGGTAACCATTGCCTTGCAGCAGCCAGTTCTTCAGTTCACTGAAAGTTTTGTTTTGCATAGAATTGAACCAATTCGTCGTCCTACTTTGCAGGATTCAAGTCATCCCCAGCCAATACCAGCTATTTAATCAGCAACCACAGAGACAGTCACAGTACTTTTGTTGCACCAATTGGTTGTGTGTCCATCCTGGTGGACATCGAGAAGGATTTCAATTTTAATGGATGGCACTAGATTCATTTGCTTGAGCTAGCTGGTTGGGCCAAGCTACAGTTTGCCAGTTTAAGAAACTTTTTTTTTCTCCACAATTGATGTTATCACAAACAATAGTACTTTCGCAAGATTCTGAAAATAGTATCGTTTTAAAGCACACTGCAAAAACATTTAATTTTGCACTAAAAGTAAAAGAAGGCCCTCAAAACCTGTCAATGAGAGGGTGATCTGAGAGAGCACTGTACTTTGTATTTTCCATCCACGCTTAAAAACAGTTTGCTTACTATTATTAACCCCTACCAGTGACCAAGACGGTCGGACTAGACTTTAATAATGAAGAGTAATGGTAGAACAAGAATACCATCACAAAATGCCCATTGGATAATCCAGACTAAAGACTGTTGTTTTCATCATGTGTTGTTTGACTTTTGGATTTCTGCTGTTGAAGTTCTACTCTTGAAAATATTAACATTTCATAAATAATGAAAGAATTCTGGGCGCTTCCCTGTGTGGATCCAGCATCTCCTCCCTGCGAACTGAGAACTCTAAATTGTCCGTTGGCGTTTTGAGTGTGAAAGGTTGTTTTGTCTTTATATGTGGCCCTGTGATGAAGTGCCGACTTGTCCAAGGTGTAACTCTGCCTTCGCGCTGTGACTGCTAGGCCCAGCATAAACCCACACAAAATTTAGTTCAAGAGAAAATGGGTGTGGAAGATGAATGAATGAAATAATGTATTTACTTTGTTGTGATAGGGGCACTACAGTCCTGCCAAGAGCATAATGGTACAGTCTCTGATGATATCGCTGAAGTACAGTCCTAAACCTCTGGCCCCAGGCAGGTCTCTGGTCAACAGTTCAATAAACCTAACAGTAAACAGAAAGTGATTCATTTGATATTGATTTTTTTTTTCTCACCAACTTGTGATGACGGTTGTTTTTCGTTTTATCTTTCCATTCTGTTCACTTTGTTAAACTGTAAGCCCAGACCAAGTCTCACTGGCTATTAATAGCTCACCCATTCTCCCACAAGAACACACGGAGAATTGAAAATAGAGGATAAATGTCCAAAGCACCTCACAATCAGCACTGAACCAGCTTGAGACCCAACATATCTTATGCTTTATACTTTTGGTGACCTTTTTAGTAATTTAGGAGTTTAAAAATAGCTACTATACTGGAAGTGTTTTTGTAACTAGGAAACGAATGGATGACACAAGTGGTCATGTTAGCTTATGACTATTTTCAATTTAATTAGTTGCTGCTTCAATAACCAGTGGCTTATGTAAAAGAGGGAGATCACAAAACTTGCTTTATCCGTTCCCTGACATTCAAAATCTGGGACTTCCTGATTAGATTTTATTTCTTTCAGTCTCAAGCCATTAGAGCTTTTATGGCATCTTCAAAAAAAACCTTGAAACAATAATTCATGAGAGTTGAAAGAAAAAATTACGACAGAATGATCAATGTGAACGATAACTTTATTCCTTCCATATTTATGAAAATGACAGAATGAAGCTGGACCTCTGGATCAATAACTGGGACATTATTTGACAGCAGGGGGAAAGGTGGTCGGCATGGTGGAATACTCAATGGGAAGGCTCTGCAAAAAGAGATGGGGGGGGGGGAAATTACAAATCCTTTATTTGGTTGGTCTGTGCACAATACCACAAACCCCGCCAAGAATACACAGAGCAGGATTCCAAAGGCACAAAACATTTGATGGTCTACTAGTGACATCTAGAGGTAAAGATAAGTAATGACAACCGGATTCTCTAGACTTCCATCTGAAGTCAGTTTCTGATTTTCTGACGTTTTTTTTCTCCTTTGAACTTTTATACCACTAATAAAATGCGTATGTGCTGACTTTCCCCATCTAAAGCAGTGGAAATTGGCGCAACCTGCTAACGTCTTTGTTTTGGAGACTAAGGTGTTTCCACCATGAAAGCTGCATTATTTAAACGATAATCAAGTTCATCGTCACCGTTTTAATGATACGATAAAATGTACGTTTTCAGATGTACAAATCATGAATTTTATAAGCAGCATTTTAGATAATCTACAATCAAAATCATCAAAACATGATGACTTTCCATTTTCTTGTCTCTTTTATAGTTATCCACTAACATTAAAGAGTTATCAAAATGGTACATTACTTACTGTCCTTCACAGCCTTTTTGCCTGGAATAAAAAAAAAACAAACACGTTATATTAGTTTCTTTGAACATGTCACACAGGAGAAATAACACTATACATGCATCTTAAGTACATAAAACATGTTGCACGCTCAGAATCAGTCCATCAGTTATACTCTGTAGCACACAATTCTTATTTGCAACAAGTTCAAAACTCACCCCCATAGGAAACTTTGTAGTAGAGGTACGTCATGATGCCAAGACCGACCCACATCTCTTGGTAGGCCTTAGTGTAGTAAGGGCTCATCTTGCTCCACCAACCTGCAAACATGTTTCCAGCTACCTGTACGGGGCAAAAGCAAGACATTTAGAAGAGGCATTACAATCAGACTTGTGTTGCATAACCATGATGGACACTCTGCCTATTATAAAATCCCAATATAGTCAGTCAAGAAGACGTACAGTCTTTCATACTGCATTATTCATAACATTGAAAGGTCGCTCTGACATTTTATCTATTCCAACCATGCTGACAGACAATGTAACACTAGGTCATTTCTACCATGACCCTTTGGTTTATTGAGCTACATAATGGCGTTTGACTCTCTCCAAAAAGTAGAAAAACATGCCAACTTTTATTGATGCTAAATATGTTTAAGTGAAATAACAACTAGAATTCATTATTAATCGGTCAGAGAGATTTTACCGGTCCTGTAACAAGCCCTTGCTAAAGACAACGCTAGTTGCTTGCTAACATTTAGATCCCTAAAGTATTATTGCCGAAGTATCGCGTAAACACATCAAGTATATTACGCCACCGTGCAGTCAGTGGCATAATGAAAAGATGCTGCAGACTTGAGAGGCAGTTGCGCTTGTCTAATTATGGCTTTAGAGTGTAAACAACCTCAATCAATGAAGGACTCCTCTAAAAGCCCTTTAGTAGCTTCCTTGTGCTAGCTTTAGCATTAAGCTAAAACACTACACACGCCACATAGCACAACTGCACTGGAAATATATGAGACCTTATTTTAATGTGCTCTCGAGCGTTATAGTATTGTCCTATGATGGTTAAAATTACAAATATACATTGTGTTACCTTTTATGTCACGCTGCAGAACGAAGGTCAGGCCGGCTACTGCTCTGCTGCTGTACGTCAAAGTCGTAGGGGAAAAGCCGTCTTCTTCTTCTTCTTCTTCTGTTTCCCGTTGGGTTCAACTTCTTCTTTAGGCGTTAGAGGTTGGCGGACCAGAGTAATAGCGCTTTACCGCCACCAGTCGGATGGAGTGCGGGAAGGCGGCTGTAGTTAGCTTAACAATCTTTCAGATTCGTCGAAATATATCAGCTTCTCTGTAAAACATGATATTTTGGTTGTGTGCTGACTGTCTCACGCTGTATTTTCAGAAGGATATGGGCATGAAAAGTTATTACATTGCCACCTTTTTAGTGACTGAAAATGGTGATTCCTTTGGATGGTGTCAGTGCCTGCAGTTCAACAGCATTTTCACCAGTTCCTGTTGTTTCCAGGTGGGTGCCAGTGTAACCCAATGTGTAAGTGAGAACCTGGCCTGTCCTTACCATTGCCACCTGCGTTTTGTTTGTTTGTTTGTTTCAATATTTAAAATTCTTTTGAGAAATTTGATATTTCGAAGTTTGTTTGAAAAAGTAGTCCAGGACATGTTTCAAGGTATTGTTTTCCTATTCATAAAAGAGAATTTCTGAATTTACAACATTTCATTTAGTGCCTCGTTCAGGTTTGATTGTATCAACATCAAGGACAGTTGGACTGCTGCTAATTTTTAAAAAATAAATAAATAAATAAATGTCATATAACATTGCATATATACTCCTAAGGCATAGTTTTGTGAGAAATTATTATTTAATTCAAAACATACAATGCAAATGTATTTATTTTTCTTTAGAACCCTATTTTCTTAATCTTTAAACTGCCATCATGGACAGATTGTCTGACTGCATTGTATCCTGTTTTTCCTTTATGGGACTTGAGCCAGTAGATGGGAATTTGAGGTGAGGGTGCAGCAGCTGTTGCATAGCGCACACATTATGTCCCCGCTCTGTCGGTTCACCATAGTGAGACAACAAACAAACAAAATACAACAACTAATACAAAAAATACCGACACTAAAGCTACAGATGGAATATTGTAGCAGCCATTGTGCCCAGGCTTTCTCATTTCGTTAAGTAAATAAAAACAAAGGCTGAGACATGCACATGTTTCCATTCTGCTCTAGGTTCCCTTTCAATTTGTAAATTGCAGACAAGATTTTCATTGTGAAACAAAGTACCTGCCATATACCAAAGTCATATTCTTGGATGATTGTGACATAGAGGCCTGAAGTTGTTCCTCTTCAAGGCATGAAAAAGCATTTTTCAGCATACAGGCATTCACCACCTGGTAAGTCAATAAAAGACACTTTATTGCATCTGTAAAGCTGCAGGAGTGAATTGGGCCTGCAGGCAGCGTGGGTTGGACGTTACGCCCTGGCATCTTTTTTTTCTTTTTTTCTTTTTCCAATGGGCACGGGCACCTTGTTTTGTTTCTGAGCACCTACCCTGTCCTATTTAAAGGTGCTTCGGAAACCTGCGCTGCGAGTTGTGCCAATATAAAAGGACACAGCTGAGGATGTTGTGCTATGCGCGCATTCACCCGCTGACACTTCGGCGAGTCGGGTGTGTTGAAGAGGTGACCCGGGCCTGGTTTTCCAAGACTCGCCTGCGTCTCTCCGACCGTGGCAGGGCAGAGCCTCGTACGCCGTGCGCTTCTTTCTCCTTCTGGAGCGCTTTTGCGCAAGTGTCTGCTTGTATCGGCTTGCATTTGCTCGTGTGTCGTGTTGTGTGTGTGTGTGTGCGTGGCAAAGTAAGGGCGTGGGTGGGTGTGCTCTTATTGTAAGGTGATTAGTCAAGCTGTAACTAGGTGCTCTTTGGGGAGGAAGCACTCTTCCTTTGTAGACCAATCTTGTGTGCGCCGGACCTCTTTCAGATTGACTCCCCGCCTGGCTCCTAAATGGCTTCAGGAGGAGCAGAGGAGGACGATGGAGGCGCCTCATTGGACATCGACAACGTTCACATGCTCCTCCAAGGTCAGTCTATTTCAGCGCTGTGTGAGATGTTGCGGGCACGTGACGAGCCGGAGCGACACACCTGGCGGCGCTCCTCGCCGAGGGGATGTTCTTTCACTTGTGCGTCACTTTGATGCGTTTGCGATAGAAATATGAGCACTGATGCCCTTTTGTTGATGTTTCGCGAGGCGGGCGTTGGCTTCCTGCACAACGTGCAAGCAATTTTAAGATCTTGGATGGACAGGATGTGAAATTCCAGTTCATGAACTGAAGTTATCGATGTATTTACTGTCAGTTGTCATCGGCTGGATGGTTGCTCCGACTGAACTCACCACAGGGGAAAGCACTCAGCCTCTCCAGGGAGTGCAAGCATTAGATGAAGAAAGAAAAACAAACATAAATCACCCAATCTCTGCATCCTGTGGCTGCTATGTGCTTGTTTTTGTTAAGAAATTGTGGATTTTCGGCTTTTATGCCACACCAATTCAATTACGAAGTGTATAATGTTAACTTTAACTAACTAACTTTAAATGCTTGTAGCAACTGAGGCACTCAGAGAAGGGCTGAGATTGAAAAAGCCTTCATTTAAGCTTGGCCAAACAAGTGAAAAACTTGTTTGGCCAAGCTGAGGCTAGTTTTTAACTTGTTTGGCCAAGCTGAGGCTAGTTTTTAACTTCTTTGGCCAAGCTGAGGCTAGTTTTTAACTTGTTTGGCCACGCTTAAATAAAGGCTTTTTAATCTCAGCCCTACTCTGAGTGCCTCCTACAAAGAACTGGTCCTTGGATCCAGACAAAATACAAATAATTCAAAGCCGAATTAGGCTGCGCTGGCATCAATTCTGTCAAAAACGTCAAATTCAAATTTTTATCTGTGGCCTGCAGCAGAAAGCTGCGTTTGCGTTTTGGAGCCTCTTGGGCCTGTCAGGTGAACTGGGCGGAGTCCACATATCTTTGGAAGTTTTCTGCCTGAGCAGGCTCTTCCACAAACAGTGAAGCGGTTAATCCGATTTCAGTTCAGAAACCCTGCAAACGACCGTGTGCTTGTCTGAAACTGAGACCAGTTGCAGTCCGTGTGGCTTTAAAGTTCTAATTTTGTTCTGCAGGGAGACCAATTTAAGCTTTTACGAGGATCCTCACAACATGCATCAATATTTACACTCACCGCCCACTGTAGTTAGTTCACCTTGCTATTGCCAAGTATCTAATAAAGTGGCCAGTGGCTGGTACACAAACCCCGGTCGCAACCAGTGGTTGTTTGACTTCCTGTTGGCTTTCTACAGTCTGTCTACGTGACCCCTGACCCCTGATTTGAACAACAGGCATTTTCCTCCTCACAACTAAATTGAATTTTCTGAATATTGACAATATTAATCGACGTAGCTGCACAGAAAGCTCAATTAGACCCTTTGTATGTGTTGGAATGGCAATACTTTAGCTAGTGATAGCCATGTGTGATCTAACCCAGCTTAGCTTGTTTGCACGTGGCTGTCTGAGGGATACTCTAGAGTGTGTTTTGACGGTGTGTGTGTGTGTCACTTACTATGTCTGTCTTGGAAGCTCTCCTGCGTGCAGCCTTACTTACTTACTTTGGCTTCGGGGTGGAAACTTCACTCTAAGTCACACACGCAGGCAAATACGTGTTTAGCCTTGAATGGGGTTCAGCGCTAACTCAGTGTTAGCATGGAGGGTCACAAAGTCCTGCAGACCTCTGCTGTTGGTGAGTACATTACATATACTCACCCATATATGCAGTGGTGGAGTAAAGTTTTTGGACACCTCGCGCATGTGTGATGTACTGTATTGCGCTAAGATATCAGTCTCAAGTGCAGTCGCCAACACTTACCCACAGGCTGTACGTGCACCCATGGCTACCATATGGTTTTCCATCTTGTAAAATGTGACTCCGCTCTGGAAACATGAACCCCAAACACAAACACTGAATGTAATTAGTGATTTATTTATTTTTTTTGTCCAAATGTTTTTGTTTTTCTTTTAGAGCATCCTGCTCGATATTTGCATTTGCCTTTATTGCTATGTGTGTGTGTGTGTGTGTTTCCTCAACAGTGGAACATGAACAGATTCAAAGGCGGACATTCACTAACTGGATTAATGCTCAGCTCTCCAAGGTATGTTGGCTTATCTTTTTATATTAATAATGTAATTATCAGTGCCCCTCATGAGACAAATGAGGAAGCTGCTCTTGTGCCTGTATTTAGCCACTGCTGACATCAGTGACTAAATCAATGCAGTTTTTTTAAAAATGGATAATTAACAAATTGTTATTGAATGTACAGTTGTCATAAAAAGGTGATTTTTGTGAATTCATGCACTGAGGAAATAAAATAATACAGAAAACTGACTCTACACTCACTCACTGTAGTGCATGCAGGTTCAGTATGTTAAATGTGTCGGCTATTCTTTATAAGTCAAATCAAAGCTGCACCCTGACGAGTGTCAGTGGATGTCTGAAGTAAAATATGGCCTCAAATGCAAAGGTTATTAAGATTATTTTCCATTTCAAAAAAAAAAAAAAAATGCTTGGTGAAAATGCAATTGAGGGGCTTTGACCAGAGATGCAATGATGTCATGCTGCGGTCTGGCATTAAATGGTGTGAACTCGGCTGCAGACTTGCTGAGTCACTGGTCAGGGAGTCAGGTGCGGTGAAGCAGCTCAGATGACTCCCGCTGGAAAGAGACTTGGGACTCTGGCCCCGAGTAAAAATAGTTCACGGGCAAAGCGGAACAGCGTGTAATGTGAATCCGGCCTCCTTTCGATCGCCACGAGTGCACATTAGAATCGCCGCTTCACAACCTGCCATCTGTTGCGCCGGCCCGAGCCCTGTGACAATAAGCAACTGTCACTGTCGCGACCCGGTTAGAGCTGTGACCTAGAAGTGTTCAAATAAAGCTGCCATGTGGCTTTGCAACAGCCTCAGCTCCACGTGACATTAATAAAATGCTGGCTTATCGTATTGCAATTGGAGATTTCATTGTTAAGCATAGACACATGAAAAATCAATTCTTGTTTACAAGGAATTAGAACTTTCAAAATAAGTAATTACTTTGTTTGACCTGTTGAAGGAAAAAAATAATAACTCTTATTTTGAAAATCCTTTGCGTTGCGGTTGGGTTTTCATTGTCTCCACTGTAGCGCACATCCCAAATTACCATTGTAGCTTTGTCACAAAGTTGTGTTTCCATGTTTGCTATGGGCACAGCACTATCTCTTGAGTTGTAAACCTGTCTACTAAAATGGATGCCTACTTTGTCCACTGCACTGGTCAGAGAGAAACTGCTATTACAACACTTAAAGAATTCACTGTAACTCAGTCTGAGACTATTTATTTTAATGCTAGTTTTGAATTGATTGATGAATAAAACTTATTAATGATAATAATATATCGGATAATTTATAATTTACATTTTACATGTAGCGCATACAAGAATCAGCGCCTGTATTCTGCCGAGCACTTCATGAATCTGTGTAATATTTGATTTAACGTTAGTTAAGTCAGCAGCTACAGCAGCTTCCTTTTTCAAGGCCGTGATCAAATTCGGTTGATCTCGATTATTTTATGATATTTTATGATTTTACAGAGATGCCCTCCGACGTTTGTGTCCGACATCTTCACGGACCTGCGAGACGGCTCACAACTGCTCAACCTGCTGGAAGTGATGAGCGGCCAACCCATGGTGAGTTTTTCCTCCGGAGACGTTTGTTGACAGAGTTCAGGTGGAATTGTGGATTTTTTTAACGGCGCCGTTGTTGCGCGACCCATCGCCGTAGAAAAGGCAGCGGGGTCGCGGCGTCTTTCAGCAGAGGGCCAACATCGAGACGGCACTGAGCTTCCTCAAGAGAAAGTCTGTAAGTCTGCACAAAAAACAACAAAAACAACAAAAAGCATGGAATCTCTGTCTCCACTTTGTGTAATTTATTCTCTGTTATGTTCTACAAGATTAAACTGGTGAACATAAACGTCTCGGACATCATGGACGGACGGCCGTCCATCATCCTCGGACTCATATGGACCATCATCCTCCACTGTCATGTGAGTTTGGTGGATTCATGCTCTCACTGAGCATGCTGAGCTGTAATGAAGAAAAAAAAAGGGAAACAGAGGGACCAATATACCAACTAATGATGATGAAACAATGATGAAATGCACTGCTTGTGTAAAAGAGCTACTTGTTAGCTACCTTGGGCTGAATGTATGTGTTACAGATGAAGAAACCTATGAACCTATTAATATGATGTCTTTAAATACTGATCAGAAACATTAGAAAACAAACAAAAACATTGAGGAATTAATAGATTTTAAACACTGATCAAAAAAGAATTGTCGCCCCCTCTTGGTACCAAGTGCAAAAGATGGAGAATTTTATTAGTAAAAAGAAATACAGAAATAAAAATAAAATATTTGTACGGTATAAAAAGTGAAATTTTAAACGAGATATTTCCATCTCAAAACAAGCTGGATGTGCGATGTGGAGGTTAAATTTGCAAGTATTCTGTGTTTTTCTCTGTTCTTAGCTGGAGGAGCTGGCCAACACTCTGACCTTCAGCTCTTGTCATTCCTCCCTGGACTCGCTGGCCAGCCTGGACTCCTGGTCCAGCAGCCCCGTC
>NW_027466102.1:5167500-5210000 GCF_046127955.1 Nelusetta ayraudi
GAGCGCCACGGCGTGCTGGGAACTCTGACGGACGCCCTCCAAGACCTGAGGGACAAAGCGAAGGCCTACACCAGCACGGAAGCTGCAGGTAAAAGTTGAATGCTGAAATGTGCAACGCAAGTAAGTCAGTAAGTACATTTTGTTCATAGAGCGCCCTTCACAGCACGGAGGCGATGGGTGCTTTGCAAGCAGGTATAAGAACATAAAATAAAACCAGAGTATAATACAAAATGAAATCGGGATTAAAAAAGGATCAACCTCAAACAGCGCATATTAGGAACATCACACTGTGCACATATAAGCAACATATTGTGGGGTCATATTTGGCTTGATTTATAATTTTTATATTGACTAAAGCTTAAAATACTGCCCATAAATACATTCATAGAATTGTATACTCGCAGTACAATAAAAGTAATTAGGTTTTCCCACCCATAGGATGGTTCTTATTTATATATAAGAATGTAAATATAGCAAGGGTCATGTCCACAGTTAGCTGCCATCTTGCACCACCGTGTTTCTAAAGAAGCCTGGTGTGGACAATCCAGCCACACGTTTCATGATTAGGGAACGCTCATGTCCTCAAATAAAGGCCACTGTAGTTCACTGGCAAGCTCAGGAGAGGAAGAGAGGGAAAATGATGCTGCAATCTGAAATGTAACCACTTGATGTCGCTATTTCTTCTTTCTTTTCTTCTTCTTTCTTTTACTAACCCTTACCCTAACCCTTAAACAGAGAATACAGACATCACAGTGTATACGTATAAAGGCCTACTGTACCAACATGTCATTGCTTGTAGATACCACGCGCACTCGTTATAAGAGACAGAATCAGCATTAGAATTAGTGACTGACCAAAAACAGGTGTGTTTTCACCTTCTTTTTGTAAAGGATTCTGAGGGAATGGTTCTTAATTCCAGGGGCAGAGCTTAATCCCTCGCTTTTGAACCTTCTTTTGAAAGCGCAAGACTAATCAAACTCTTCCCGACCCAGGCGGCGATGCCCACCAAGTCGCCTGCCAGGTGAAGGCGGCTGAACGTGAAGCCGAACGGGTCTCGCGGGCGGCGATGGATGCCAAAGGGGCAATGGAGCGGGCCGCGTCTGCATGGGAGACGTACGATAACTGCAGGACTTCTCTGCAGGCGTGGCTGACAGAGAGAAACGTTTCAGATCCCACGACAGAGGTGCACGTGAGTGAATGGCACAGACTTTATACAGTCAGTGACAACTCAGGATAAGCCGAGGGCACAGTAACACGTCGTAAATTGATGCGCAGTGTTGTTGGGATTACTCCATAAAAGTAATCCAGCTCCTGATTACTGATTACTCCTTAAAAAGTAATCAAATTACTTCTTTAACTACTTTGAGCAAATGTTGCTTTATCTTTTTTTTTTTTTTAACTAAAGTAATTAGTAATTAGTAATTGATTATTTATTATGGAACAGTGCTTTGGAATGAACTTTATAAAGTGAAAATTTTGAAATTCCAAATATTGCCTCAGTCATGAATGAAAATTGGCTCTCTGAAAACAAACTGCACATTTCACAAAACAAACTCATGTACAGCGCTGGTGGCCCAAATTGTTAAAATAATCTGCAACATCGCTGTTTTTGGTTATCTTTCTAAATTTCAGACATTTTGTGGATAATGAGACATTTTTAGCTTGCAAAATAATTCTGAAAAGTAACGGAATCGTTACTTGATAATGTAATTATGATATAATTAGCAGTTTTGTCACAGTAATCCCTTTACATTACAGCATTATTTAAATAGTATTTTTAATTACAGTTGTGGATTACTTAGTAATAGATTACTCACCTACTCTGTTTATGGGTTTTGGTTGCTGCAGGACGTGAGCGAGTGGTCAGCGTGCCAGGCGAACTTAAACAAGGCGGGGAACCTGCTCATCGAGGTCACAGAGTCTTCCGCCAGTCGGGACCTGGTGCAGCAGCTCAGCGGGGTCAACATGCAGTGGGCCGAATGCATGAAGAGGACCGTGTTTGTACGTGTTCATGTCCCCTGCGGAGGTGGCAAAAGTATCCACATTCTGTCCTTTTGTAAAAGCACAAATACTTGCTATGACCCCAAAGCCGAGGTACTCTAAAATAATCTCCCTCTAAAATATCACTGACTTCTATATTGATTTACACAACAGCACAGTAGTTCAAATAGCTCCCCTTCAAGCAACAACAACTATGAACCTTTAACAGAATTTGCGTATTTTAAACACAAAAGTGACTAGCATGTTTTGAAGTACAGATATTTGTGTACAAATGTTGCGGAGTAAAAGTAAAAAGTTGTCATAAAAACAAATACTCTACGCTCGAAAAATAGTACAGTTACAAAGTATTTGTACTTCTTTACTTTCCACTGGTCCCCAGTCCACATTTCATTGCCACACAGATTCTACTGTTCTTAAAATGCTCATTAACTCTCACGGAACATGTCTTTCGAAGGACGTGCCGTCTGAGTCCAGCGCGAGTGGTCCTCCCGGCCCCCAGGTGGCGCAGTTGTTCGCGGAGGAGGTCGGACGACTGCTGGGGCAACAGTTGGAGGTGTCCCCGGTCTCGCTGAAGACTTACAGAGAGAAACTTCAGGTTGGCAAGCAAACAGGCGGATGCGGGTGAAGGGACTGGTTGACGAAGTGATGTATGGATGATAGATGAGGAAGTGATGGATGATATATGGATTAGTGGATGGATAGATGGACAAATTGGTGAGCAATTTAAGATTTGCTGTATGGTGGAGGGACGATGGATTGATGGATGGATTAATTGGATGGGCTGATGATTGATTGATTGGATGGATGGATGATGATTGATCTAGTATGTACTGTAGATCTAGTATCTTGTCTCCTCCACTCCTCCACCTTGTGGAAGAACAAAAGGTCCCTGACTCTTTAGAATCCTGCCCCTCATCACATTACTCTCATCCCTCTGGACCTATAGACTCAATATATTATGTGCTGTTGCAGCATTAGCAATATTCTTCCTGTTGTCATCCATATATGTGTGCACATCTACCCGTCCTAGAGTTGATGATTCCTCCTCTGCGGTTCTGTCTCTTGGGTTTTTTTTCTCACCCATATCGAGGGTGTAAGCTGAATGTAAAGCCCCCTGAGGAAAAATCTAATTGCAAACTTGAGTAATGAAAATAAAGTTGGATGGATGGATGGATGGATGGATTCTTCCCTGTCTCAAACCTCCTATGTTTCAGCTCCTGAGAACAAGAATGGCAAATGTGGACGCCTCCACTGTGGGTTCATCTCCAGAGTCTCATACCATCCAGAAACAAAAGCAGACGCTCAAGGTTCTCCACTGCACATACTGTATATCTGCTATTGCTTTACACTTTATTTAGGATATTTTCTGATTATTTCATCTTGTCGACATGGATTTGCTCTGTGGTGATAGACGCTTGCTGCCGCTGAGAGGACCTGTAAAGAGCTCCACGAGGCGTCCTCCAGGTTTGACGGCCTCCGGGCTGAAATGGACCGCTGGGCCGCGAAGTCTCTGGACTGCCTGCAGCACCTGCGGGGGAAGAAGGACGGCGGGCGCTTAGCGTCGGAACACTCAGTCAAAGTCAGCAAATTCAAGCTTCATCCGCCTTGGAGTTAGCGAACGTTTCTGTTCCAGACGTCTGACTTTTTAGAAAAGCATGTTGAGTTTAAAAGAAGAAACATTAGGTTTTAAGCATTTCTGCTTCGGCTGTGCTTTACTTTAAATGTGCCTTTGGTGCAAACTCAGAACAATTTAAATCAGTCTAACTCATAATACCTATTGTAATATTTGATTTAGGCTATAAAATCTTAACATCAACTTTGTAGCCAACTACAAAGCACACACACCTGTCTGTCTGTCTGTCTGTCTGTCTGTCTGTCTGTCTGTCTGTCTGTGTCATATTATTTCATATACAAGACTTGAAAATCTTTTCTCGCTGGTGTTTTACACTCTGTCGCAGCATTAGTTACTTTTTGTAACTAATTACTCAGTTACTTTTTGTCTGTTCCTGGTCCAGGACTGCTGTTGACACGAGCCAACAACAGTGTATCGTCTGTCTGTCTTCGATTTAGTCTATAAAATGTTAACATCATCAGCAAACATCAACATATTTGCCTCATACTCCCAGGTCTTGTTGGCTCAGGGCTTGCAGCTGCAGTGCCAGCTTGTAAACGAAGGTCAGGACCTCCTGGACACCGTTTCAAAACTACAGGAAACCTCTCCCCTGCAGAATCTCAGCACTTCAAGTTTGGCGGACCGGATCTCTGAATCTATGTCCCGTTGCGAGGTGAGTCTTTGGTTGTCGCAAATATATATAAAACCATCTCATTTGTATTTATGTCATCATTATTATTATTATTATTATTTTTTTTTTTAGGAGATTTTAGGAATGTTTAACTCCGTTGGGGTTCCCCGACATGTTGAGACAAAACCAGGATCGCGTGTTGTGGTCAGAACCAAGCATACTGACCAGGTGGCCAATGTTCTGCTGCAAACTCAAATCCCGGAGCAGCTTTCAGCCGAGATTCCATCGGAGACGCATCACCAGTGGACAGGAGGCCTCGCTCAGGGTTCTGAAATACAGCAACCCGGCAAAAAGGACAAACTTGCCGTCCATCATGTTCATATCCAGGCGCCGTCCCAGCTCTCAGAGGAAGCCGCGCCTCGCATTCACGCTCCGCTCCATCAAAGCGTGGCCACGGTTCAGCTGCAGTCCCACGCTCGCGCTTTAGGTGTCACCCCAGCTCATGAACATTTATCAGTCCCGAAGCAGCAACCTGCTGCCGGTGCAAACGATCCCCGTCCAGAGGGGGGAGAGGAAAACTCCTGCGTCTCGCAGAGTCACACGTCAGTCGCCAGAACAGCGGTGCAGCCAAACTCATCGCAAAGCGCCGCTGCGTCCCCGCGCCCGCCTGCTTTGAGCAGCGGTGAAATCCACTCCAAGGCCCAGTCGATGGCGAGGAGCAGACTGGAGAAGGCCAAGCGTCACCTGCAGGGACGAATCCAACAAGCCATCAGCTTATTTGGCAGTGGAGAGATTTCAGTACCGCAAGTCAAGAGAAAGCAGGTAGTGTTTTGTTTTATACAATTTGATCGCATCGTGCAAGTGTATAATGCAGATATTGCAAATCAGTAGCTGTTAAACGTGCAAGTGCTGCACATGCTCAAAACACACACACACACACACCGCTGGGCAAAAATCTGGGAAAAATTAACATAGAAAAAAAAACACATTTTCTTAGAATTGTCGCCCACAATTGCTTTGCCTGTTTGTTCTGCGCACGTCATGTTGTTCAGTGTCATGTTGCTCTGTGCAGAAAGCTTTAAAGGTCCTGCAGCCTGCTGTTCTAGAGGAGTTCCTGGCTGCAGTCGAGGGTTTCGGAGCCTTTTGCTCGGGTTCCAAGCTCCAGGAAGTGTTGGCTCTCTCCGAGTCGGTCAGAAATCAGTGGGAGGTACAACGTTGATTTCAATTTTAATTTCAACCCCAATTTTATTTATTTATTTATTTATTTAGGTTTTTTTTTACATCAAAATTGAGCATGGAATAAGACTGGACTCTGAAACGTATTAACACGTTACATCTTAATTTATGTATGAGTTATAGCTATTTAACCAGCCTACCTTAAACCGCACTAAATCATTATGTCTAAATTACATTTTCTTGCAGTTCAACTGAATTTTCTTGCGCTTTTATCTTTAAATTTTTGAAAAGTGCTTAAAAATGAACATTATTTTTTATCATTAATATTATTATTATCACTACAAATTTAGATTTTTACTCTTATCCCTCACCAAGAAGCAAGTAAACTTCCGTCCAGAATAATGTCCTTCTTTAACATTTTGACTTTGCCAGGTCCTTCCAAGGTCCAAAGTAAACACCTTGAATTGAGGTTCCTGCTTGTCTCATGTCAAATTTAGGATGTACGCAGAGAAATGGCTGCCTTCATCCCCATCCTTCAGTCTGAAATAAGACACGGAGAGCCGTGTTTTTCTGTTGCCGTGCAAGCTAACGCCCTGCATGAAGCTACTGACCTGTCTGATACTGACTGTTTGTTGCGCCACCAGGTATTTTCATTGCTTTCATAGCTAGTTCGCTTTACCAACTAACGTGAGAAGCTGAGAAAATAATGAATTAGCAAGAAGAACAAATGAATACTCATCGGATATCCTTTCGTGCCTTCAATTCCTCCCACTTCTCTCAGGCCGTTAAGGAAGGAGGCCCATCTGAGGAATGTGTCGACTCTCTCCGAGGACTCTGTGACACTCTAGTGCCTGTAAGATCTGCCCGCCTGGCAACCGACCAGCTGACGGAGGCGGAGGATGAAGTGGGGGAAACGAGACCCGGTGCCACAGTGCTCCCGTATGGCAAATAAGATATTACTAAAGCTAAAGATAATCAACGTGAATTGCAGATTGTACAGTGTCATCTTGAGAGAAAACACAATTTTACTTAAAGGTTAAGTGTGTTATACTCGGAGATTCTGAAGAACAAACAGTGACGTTAAGTAATTACATTTTAGATTGCACTACCTTTCAACTCTACCTCCCCCTCCTGAGCTTGCTGGTGAGCTACGGTGCAAACAACAAACCTGGATAGCTCGTCCACCTTCTTATTTGTTGGTTTATTTGAGGACACAAGCATTCACACTAAATACAATGGATGGATTGTCCACACTGGCTTCCTTGAAAATATTTTGGTGCAAGATGGCAGCTAACTGGGAGCAAGACCTTTGTTCTATGTATAAGCTTATATATATGAGAACCGTCCTAAGGGTTGGGAAAAATATTGAAATGAAAAGATTAATGTATTAATGGGCAGTATGTTAAGCTTTTACCAATATAAAAATCATAGGTCAAGCCAACTATTACACACTGGACCTTTAATTAAAGTTAAACGTATGGACTAAAATCTAGTGTATCGAGAAACATGCACTTTTTTGCTCATCCAGCCAAACAAGGAACAGTTAACTTTGTGGCAAATGGCAAAGCCGAAATTTGCTGCTAATTTGAATTAAAACTGCCATTCAGTTTTCCAGCTTTTATAGAAAATGTTTGTCGGCTGCTGTGTTTAATTGGAGCAGACATCGTATTTATCAACACTGGTCAATCTGTAATCCCTCAAGTCTATTAATCCTAATGAGGTTCCTGCTGGACTGAGTGCTTCTGCTACTGACCTCCCACCGTTGAACATTTCTTAACTCGGCAGGGGGCCGCAGCTCCAGGGAGACGCCCCGTCGGGCGCGGCCGCCAAAACATGGTCCGGCAGAACCGTCCCGGCGGAGTTCGCCGCGGAGAACGTGCAGCGGAGCCTCCCATCTGCGAGAAGTTTTGGGACGGCCAGAAGCGAGGCCGATCCCAAAGCGGCCGCCTCCGGTTCAGGGAAACTCCTGAAGTCCTCGCTGAAGTCGGAGGAGCAGCGGCTGAAGGCTCGGCTGCTCGACCACGCAGACGGCTGCCAGCAAACCCAGTCGCCCATACAGGTGAGAGGAGCACTGGGGCTTCGATGGTCTCTGATTTCTGCGGGTAACTTAGTGGTGTAGTTTAATGTGATCCCTGAAGGAGGAAGGAAATAGGAAATACTGTAGAAGTGCTTGTGTAGGTGGCAACTATGTAGCCAACTGCAAAGCACACACACCTGTGGCCTAGCTGTCTGTCTGTCTGTCTGTCTGCCTGCCTCTGTCTGTCTGTCTGTCTGTCTGTCTGCCTGACTGCCTGTCTGCCTGCCTGCCTGCCTGCCTGCCTGCCTGCCTGCCTGTCTGTCTGTCTGTCTGTCTGCCTGTCGTGTTATACAAGACTGAAAAATATTTTCTTGCTGGTTGTTTTACACTCTGTTGGAGCATTAATTACTTTTTGGAACTAATTACACAGTTTTTGCCTGTTCCTGGTCCAGGACTGTCGCTAACGTGCATCAACAACAGTGTATTGTCTGACACAGCACTGTATGACGGCCGGCAATAACCAGCTCAATGTCCAGTTTTGTCTCCATTTTGCGATTTGATTTTTTTTCTGCTTGACCTGCATATTCAGACGCCATTGAAAAGAAATCCATCTGCCTTGTCTTCTTGCAAGCTAAAATATTTTTCTTGCATCCTTTAATTTATTTTTTTTAACTCCTTCAAATGACTTTCAAATTCTATGACATGCAGCTTGCACTGTGTTTTTCTTCAGGATATTTCGTAAGCAAAATGTCCTGAGCAAATTAAGACATGTGGATTTACACCTTGTGATGACAACGCACGATGTCACGTGCATCCTTTGCCGAGCAGTCCCGAGTGAAATCTTGTTTACTTTGGCCGCGCCGGCCCTCCTGGTCGGAGATGAAGTCAGCAGTTTCTCCGGCTGTCCCCGGCCTTTCCGCGACACGGAGGCAGCTGCGGGACGCTAATCCTCGCTAATTGGATCGGCGCGCCTCCTCGTCTTTTCCTCTTTTCTGACTGTGCGACTGTGTGTGTCTTCCGCTGCCCAGGCGCTCGTCAGCGGCGGCACTTTGGGGACCAAGCAGGAGGCAGAGTGGACTGACATTGCGGCCGTCACGTCCCAGCAGGAAGGGCACCCCGCCGGGCAGGAAGTGCAGGACAGGTTTGGCTTCACGCGTGCTTCCCTCCTCGCATGCATTTTGTTCTGTGATTAAAGGGGCTGCAGTGATTCAGCAGCTTCCTTGACCAGCGAAAGGTTAATCCTGTTAAAAACACGTTTGTATTTTAGTATTGCCTGTGTTTGAATTCATATCACAAGGTTACTACTCTCACAAAAACTTTATATTTTAAATTTAGATGCTTCATCGCATGTTGCACTTTAGCTTCACAAAAGATGCTTTTTTCAGTGTGTAACTTTTCTTTTCTATTTTTTTGGGTGTGCTGCAGGTACACAAGGTCCCGCTTGCTGTTTCAGTCTCAGCTTCAGAAGAACGAGCAGCATTTGGAGGAGTTTATCACAGATGGATTCGCCGGCTCTGTCCCGCAGCAGCACGAGGAACAGCTTCAGGCGAGCATCGTTTTCGCACTGTTTAGCAAATGTTTTATAGAATTTTGCCTCTTGCCTAGCTTGTAGTAAGTAAACAGCTGAGGCGTTGCAGTGCAGTCACCCCTATTTCTGCAGTCCAAAATAAAATGGACAAAGAGGATCTTACAGGCTGCAGTCGTTTTTAACTAATTCACACTCTTGCTGTGTGATTCCTCTGCAGACTTTGCAACGTAGGACAGAGACTCTGTGGTCTGAGCTTGAGCCGCTCTACGCCCGTCTTTCCCAGTCCCTTCATCTGATGGCCGCGGAGGAAAAGAGTGAAGTGGAGAAAGACTGGGAGCGCTTGGCTCGACAGTGGAGGAAGCAGCAAGAGCGTCTGAAGAGCAGGTGCGCTCCATTTTTAAGAATCGTCAAAATGTGGTAATCACAAGGGCTTTTGCCTCAGGGATCTTGTAGTCATTTTAGTACAATAAAAACTGGGGAGAAAAGAGGTAGAAATAATAACTGTCTTATTCTATTTTAATAATTACCTCAGTCAGAGTCGTAGCAAACCTGTTGATGAAAGATACTTTATTAATCCTTCACAGGAAATTGAGTTGTTACAGCAGCACTGCGTCGTTCATTCATTCAACACGCAGGTAACAGCAACCAAAATAAAAACAGATCTATCCACAAAAATAAAACAGCTGATGCATTTAAGTCCAGAGGGAAAAAAAACCCAAAACATCCTCGTAGGGTCTGATGTTATTGTGGCTTTTGAAATGTAGTGAGCTAGAATTTTAACCTCAAATCATCATTCTTACCTCCGGAATACTATTTTATCACAGCCTCGTGGACAACAGCGCGTATGTAAAATTGTGATGAAGAAAAAAACAATTGAACTTCACGTTTGGGTTAGCATATCTCTGTTGTCTCTGCGGCGTTAGCGCTGAATCTGGTATCAGTGGAAAGTGTTTGAAGGTTTTGTCCCCCCAATGATGTCTCATGTTTAATGGATCATACACTTGTGGAAGTAGCAGCACAACTAAGAAGTGAGCGAAAGCCCTGAGAAATGAAAAAAAGAAAATGTGCCAAATTTGATCAAAACAAACAAAACAAACATTTTCTGCTGTTCTTGTTGGTATTGACTGTTGTTCTGTGTTGTGTGGGGAATTGGCTCTTACAAACATTGTCAGCGTGGAGTCACAGTCAACCAACCAAAGCTCGAGAATTTATTGATGAGCTTCTTCTTTCTTCAGCCTCTTCTTTTCCTTCAGGCTTCCTCATCATCTTCTCTCACACCAACTCACTTTATGTTGCTTGATGACAAAAAAAAAAAAAAAAAATTCTTATTAATATCATAAATGAAACATCCAAGGTTTTCCAGCAGCCAGAGCTGCAATAACATCATCATATGGTTAATCTCTATTTATTTCCTTTGTTTCAGGATGACGTCCCTTGGAACAACTGCAAGCATGATTTCATCTGCAGACAACCAAATAGCCCAGATAGCAGGAAAACTGGACGGCCTTCTGCGAGAGCCCCAGGACATCTCCTCCTTTACTTTGGCTCATGGGAGTCTGCTCTCAGAGTTGAAGGTACTCCAGTTTGGGCTGCAGTCCGAACTGAGAAACAGACCGCGACCAGGCGGTGCGCAGGAGGGACAGCGGCTGGAGCAGCTCAGGCAGCGGCTGGCGAGTGCTGAGACGGCCGTCCGATCGTTGGACGGTTTCCTGGCCGCCGTGAGAGAAGTCGAGGCGGACAGTCGAACCTTGCCGGACTGGGAGCGGGACGGGCGGCCTTGGCAGAGGTTACGCTCCGTCGCCGAGCAATCCGAGAGGGCCGACGGCTTTTTGAGGGCGGCAGGGATGACTCTGGCCGTGGACGGTGTGACCGTCACATGCCGGGATGTGCTGACGTCGCTGTCCCAGCGAGCTCGCGAAGCTCGGGAGCGTCGGCCTCGCGGGACTGGGACTGACGAGCTGGGCCCGCTGGCCGGGAGAACCGGGCTGGAAAAAGAAGACTGGGATTTAAGGACACGAAGACAGGAAAAGGATAAAGCGTCCGACGGGGAAGGAGAGCAGCGGAGGAGCGGAGGCAGCTCCCAGGTCAGGAGTGAGGAAGGAGAGAAGGGAGGCCCGGTCCAGAGGAGGCTGGCCTTGCTGGTGTCACTGAGGGAGACGACGGAGGCGGCAGAACGGCTGAGGTTGCAGGAGCCCAGCCTGCCGGCTCTGCAGCACAGGTATCACACTGAGGAACAAGGGTCACAGCGTCAAGTTAGTACAGTGCTTCTCAAATAGTGGCGGCGATGCCGGGCGAAGAAAGGCCGGTGTGCTGACTCTGTCTCAAAAACGTTGGCAGCGGACAGCATGAAGCCAAATAAATGAAGGCGCCACGTGCAGACAATTCACCCCAATCACGCTGACAGGCCGCGTGAGTTTTTTGAGCGAAAACGTGCCGAATATTGCCATCATCCCGCTTCATTAATGCTACGTCAGTAGGCGGGTGAAGGGAGGGGGTTTTGGGCACGAAACATTTTCATCTTTCTCGGGGTGCGCGACAGAAAACAATTGAGAAGCAGTGAGTTAGTGGAGTCAGTGGAACGTCTTTTATAAAATGAAAAGACATCTCCTGCTGGGATGCAGCCATAATGTGGCTGCATCCCAGCAGGTTGCAGTATGCTAAAAGCTATTGGATAAATACGACATCTTGGCAGTGAGACGAAACAGCCTTTTTGGAACAAAAGGCGGTCGATTCTGTTCACTTTTGACCAGTTTCCGTGTGTCACATGCAAATCGACCATGTAGAAATCTGCACTACCGGCGAAGGCAGGCAGTAAAAGTGCACAACAAAGCACTTCCTTGCTGGTTACTTTTGGCTTTTGGCGCTGTGTAATCCCCCCTAATACTACTACTACTACTACTATATCTTCATTCCACTTTTCCTCAAAAAAAACCCTATTTGATGCAGCCATATCAGACTTGGATTGGATTTATTGAGCCATTTCAAAGCACAGAAATACAAACAATTAAGGATGATTTTACATCAACCGACCGTACATCTTTCTTTGACTGAAAGGCTGGGGCAGAAGCTAAATGCTTATATACGCCTTGCCTCCATACTACTACTACTACTACTACTACTAATAATAATAATGATAATAAACGACTTGCAAACTTTATTGCAATTGGAAAAATCCATCTCCCTCATGTGCTCATATGGTTTTATTCTTGCAATCTCACCCCTGCAGAACGCGCGCCTTGACCGAGCTGGAAAGGGACCTCGTCGGCCGCCTCCCCGAACTTCAGCACGTGAAAGATGCGTCTCGGCCGTCGGAGAAGACGAGAGAGCTGGACGACGCCTGGGAGGAGGCGACGAAAGCTGTGACTGAGCGGTACGAGCGAGTTCCACACCTTCCCCAGCGGACCGTCTTTGCGTTGACCTTTTCTTTAAAACACACCCTGGGTCGTGTCCAGGCTGGAGCAGTGCCGTGTCCTGGCGGAGCTGCTGAAGAGGTTCCAGCACGTGCGCGGCGAGCTGAGCGGGACGCTGCAGAGGGCGGAGAGCGCCGTCGGCGGTCAAGCGTCCTACGTGGGGAAAGACAATCTGCTCAGGCTGCACGAAAAGGTTTGAGCGCAGAGTTGAAAATCGCAACATGGATCCGACTGACGTGCTGACTTGCGAGTGTGTCTGTCTATCTGTGCGTTTTCAGGTGCAGGAGACTAAAGCAGAGCTCAGCGGCCTTGGAGACAGAATAGAGGAGGTCCGCGGCGTCTGCAGGCAGCTTCAGGCTCACCTGCGGCAGATCCCAGAGTGCAACCCGGTGTCGTTCGAGGGTGAAGCGGACGCTCTCATGGACCGCTGGTTGGATGTGAGTTCTCTCAGTCAGTCATGCTGCTGCTCCTGCTGCTTGCGATGTGCTTCTTTGCATCAGTCAATCAATCAAACGACCGACTTTTATTCATACAGCACTAAATCTCATCCAAAAGCGTCTCAAAGCGCTTTTGTACAATCTGCAAAACCCCTGAGAGCAAGCGAGGTGCGACAGTGGCCAGGAAAGACTCCTCTAGTAGGAAGAAACCCAAAGTAGATCCGAAGTCCAGAGGGCCCTCATCTGCTTTGAGTTGGGGTGAAAGGAAAATACATGTAAATGCAGAGAGAAAGAGAGCGACAGAGAGAGAGAGGCAGAGACAGGCCAGATTTAGTTGCAGGGTGAACAGCCAAATACATGCAAAAGAAGCAATAACAGGGAAACTCCAAGGCACTCTCATAGAAAAGTTAAAAGCCAGCTTGGCTACATTCAAAACCATTTAAAGGTCTGATGCGTTGATGCAATCAAGCCTTCCTCAGAGAGTCAAACAGTTCTTACCGAGAAGAAGGGGTTTTAAACAGAATGTCCACCAATCAGAACTGTACACCTCACAAGGTGTTGGACAGGTGTCAAAAAGTCAGTGCGTTCAGCAACCAGCAGGTGTCTTTCTTTTAAAACGGTGAGAATCTTCTTTTTTCTTCTTTTTTTTTAAATGAGAGAGAGAGAGAGAGAGAGAGAGAGAGAGAGAGAGAGAGAGAGAGAGAGAGAGAGAGAGAGAGAGAGAGAGAGAGAGAGAGAGAGAGAGAGAGAGAGAGAGAGAGAGAGAGAGAGAGAGAGAGAGAGAGAGAGAGAGAGAGAGAGAGAGAGAGAGATACATACATACATACAACATACAATGGAAAATAAGAAAAAAAAGAATGTTTTTGTGGTATTGAATTATTATAAATTCCATGCATCAAAACCAAATAGCTGCATCTTCTCCTGCAGTTATGTAACACAGCTTGCACTCTCGCAGGTGTCCGAAAGGACGGATTCCGGCCTGGAGGACCTTGGCCTGGGCCTGACGCTGTGGGACGGTGTCCTCCAGCTGGCAGCGGAGGTTGAGAGCTGGACGGCCGGCAAACTGTCTGCGCTCGCGCGGTCTCCTAGCTTCTCCGCAGAGGAAGACATCGTGGCCTTGCGGGTGAAGCATCCATTTGCGGGTTGTTTTTTTTTGTGCGTGAGTGACGCTAAAAGTTCACCTCCCAACAGTTAATCATATCCTCCGCCTGCCTGCAGAGTCAGATTGCGACCCAAGAAGAGAAAATGGAGTGTTTTCGCAAAAGGGCCGCGGAGATTCAGGCCCTGCTTCGGAGCCCCGAGCCCCCACTGGAGCTGCAGGTACAGCACTTCAAAATATGTTTTAGGATAAAACGAAATTCACGGTTTTGTGTTTGATTTCACTTCTTTTTTTTTTTGAATTTCATTTACAATTTTCACATCTTTTTGGCCCCTACTTCTGTTTGCATGTAATGAGAAAAATGCCTCTTTTCTGCCTTTGTGACGTTTAAGGTCGTGGGGACCCAGATGAGCAAGAAGATGGAGCAGCTGAAGGAGCTTGTCTCTGACGCGGAGGAGGTCTATCACCAGACGGTGGCGGCGAAGGAACACATCTCCGCCAGGATGACTGACTGCTCCGCCTCACTGCAGAACGTCCGGGACGCTCTCCTCGCTCTCGGCGGTTCAGACGTCCCGACGGTTCTCGCCAAACTTGAGGTCGGAGCTTCAATTTGCACTCACGCCACTTTACAGGGCAAAACGTTCAACCGGCCAATCACACGGCAGCAACTCAATGCGTTCAGCCTTGTAGTCGTGGTCTTAGGTGTGTTTCCGTTACATTGTAGCCCCTCATTCTGAAGCACCTGAGTGGTTGCAATGCTGAATCACATAGAAAACCGTAATTTCTACCTAATCTTCCCGGAGGAAGAGCAGAGAGGAAGATTTACGAATGTAGTGAAAGAAGATATGAAGTTAGTTGGTGTGGAGAGAAGAGGATGCAGAGGAGATGGCTGGATGGAGGCAGGTGATTGGCTGTTGCCTCCCCTGGTGGGGGGGAAACAGCCCAAAGGAGAAGTAGAAGAAGATGGTAGATGGAATTTTGACTTAAAGGCTTGTTTAGCACAAACTGAATCTCGCTTTTACTCTTCACAGGAGCTGCGCTGTGAGCTTCCGAGCCGGGAGGAGCAAGTCGAGGGTCTGCTGCACGATGTACGCATCGTAAGCTCCATGGAGAGCTCTCTCAGCCTCCACACGCTGTCCCTGGACGGGATTCAGCTGCAGGAGAAAGTGAAAAGCATCCATCAGCTCTTCTCTGAAGTGGAGCGGAAGACCGAGTGGAATATCCAGGCGCTCCACAGGTATTATCTATCTGTCTATCTGTCTGTCTGTCTATCTATCTATCTATCTATCTATCTATCTATCTATCTATCTATCTATCTATCTATCCATTCTTCCATTTATCTATCTATCTATCCATTCTTCCATTTATGTATCCATCCATCTATCCATCTATCCATCCATCCTTTTCAATCGTTGTCTCTCTTTGCGCTGCACCACCTGCTCCCACTGCTCGCTGTCCATGGTGCCGAGCTGCGTTATTGACGGTCTAAACTTTCTGCCTGTGTTCAAGGCTGCAGACGGAGAGCCGGTGCTTCGAGAGGTGGTTGAAAGCCACAGAAGAGCGGGCCAGAAGAAAGGAGGAGCTCCACCTCCAGCAAGAGGAAGCACTCCAGCAAAGGTTGAATGTTTTTTTTTGGAGGGATGAATTAAGTGTTGTTGTTTTTTTTTTGTTTCATATATAAAAAAAATAACGGTGAATGCATGAGACATTTGGACCAAAGGGTTCAGCGTCATCAGTTATAATCATGCAGTGTTTATTTAAGTCTAAAAACTAAAAAAAGTGAACTAGAAAGTGGATGGATGGATGGATGGAATATTGACCTACGACGAGCTTTAACCTTTTTATTTCTCCCCTGCAGGAGGAGGTCGGAGGTCCTCCATCAGCTTCTTTCGTCCCTTCAGGACGGCCCGTTCCGTCAGTCTGGCCCGGTAACGCGGGGCAGGAAGCTGCTGGGACGATACAACAACCTGTGCAGCTCCGCGGAGCAGCCGAGCTCCTTGAGCAGGGATGTCGGTTCGGCTCCAGGTCCTTCAGAGCTCGGGGAGTCCAGGACAGGAGGAGTGGGAGTAGATGTTGAGACTCCAACTGCTCCAACATTTGGAGTCCAGAGTCTTCAGGAGCAAGAACTTCACAGTGTTAAAGTGAGAGAGAAAAATTATCTATTGAAATTACTCCCTCAAATATTTATACTAATTGCATTGTATTTATGATAAATAAATAATAATACATTTTATTTATGAATCACTTTTAATTATAGAATCTCATAGTTCTACAGATAAAAACAAAAGCCTTTCTAAATGTATTTTTATGTTGTTGTTTTCATCAATTTAATTATATTTCGTGATTGAGCAGAACAAACTTTGCTGAGGCCTCATCCTGGATGCTGATGGCATTTTCCCCATTATATTTAGGATATTACAGGCCATAGAAATAAATATATTCTTGTATTTAGTGCATTCGATATGAACCAAAAAACAATGTATTATTTCTGAATGTCTCAACCTTAACTAAGTAATGATTTATTTTTTTTATTTCATCCAAATTTTGGATTTGATTCAGCAGAATCAAAAGGGTCAAATGTTATCAAATGCCATCAACTTAAGTCAGATTAAAAGAGTCACTATTTTGGGTTCGAAATGAGCTCCAACTTCAGAGTCCACAGACTGGAAAGAAATGTTTCCTCCCAGGTTCTGGCGAGTGCACCGGGGAAGGCCCAGGCTGCCCTTGAGGAAAACCCGCCTCACCGCGATGGAGACGACCTGAAGCAGGATGCAGCTCGCCGCCATGACAGGTGGGGGGGGGGTGCGACGCGCTGTTTAACACCCTGAGATAAATGGAAAAACAAACAAGTTATGAAGCCACTCAGGTTTAAACTCCACACGGGCACACAGGAAGTGATCCCTTTCCTTCTATTTACTCCCATTTATTTTGGAGGAATGGAAGCTAAGCTTTCACCGCTCTGAGCGTGGATATAACCGCGCCTGCCCCACACTGCCCTCCGGCTAAGTTTTTTTCCCTTCCCCGACTCATCCGCTCGGCCTCGGAGGCAGCTGTTGAACATCCTGTTTGGTCTTCATGCCCCTGGTCTCCTCTGGCCAGCCTGCTGCCGCTCTGTGTGGTCCGTGTTCATTTCCAAGCGGGCCGACCAGGTGCTGCAGCGGTTCTCCGAGGCTGCCCTCCCTGAGTTACAAGTTACAAGTCCTCCCTCAACTTTGAACTGCCTTTGCACAGCGACGATGTTATAGCAAAGGGAGCCGCTGCGCTGCTTATAATGCCTTCGGTTCGAGTCTGTTCCACTTCAACTTTAAACAGAATGTGGTTCTTTCCACAAGTTCTTCTGAAAGTTCCAGCTTTATGTTCCTTTGTCTTCTTCTGCATGTTTTTACCTTAATGTGCTGCCGTCCCTGAAGCAAATTATTTTTCCCGAGCGCAGGCAGGCTTTTCCTCAAGCCAGACGATTGAAGGGTGAGGCTGAGTCTCTGCGACTCACACCGACCCGCCTGGACGCACACAAAGAGCGCCTGGCCGGAGGAGGCAGTGATCACAATTGGAGGGAGGCGTCCTTGGGTGAACCGACATCTGGCGACAGCTCCTCACTTGTGGATGAACTCGAGGTGAAAATGTTGTGGCACTAGCAGCTAATAATAAATGTACTCGTCTAAAGTGTTTTAGTAGGGCTGTCAAACGATTGAATTTATTTAATCGCGATTAATCGCAGAATCTTCATAGTTAACCGCAGTTAGTCGCGTTTTGAATTGCACGTGTAAGATTCTATTATTTTGCATTTCAAGGCAGTTTTAACCCCATTAATGTAAAGTATTTCTTACCAGAAATCGGCCAGAGTGGCCGACTCGCAAGCTGCAACCCTCCTGTTTACACCAGACGCACGTTTCTCAGCTGTTGTTTGCTCCCATTACAAGCTTCTTCTTTTTTCACCAAGATCAATTTTTTTTCATTGTCCATTTTGACTTGACAACAACTCCTCTCTGCCTCTAAAAGCTAATGCCCAATTAAACGTTCACATTTGAACTATTAGCTGTTGCGTTCACATTTTCCCGCAGGTTTACTTGAGATGTAAATTGTTTTGAACATTCCAGGTACTTAACGAGGTGACGCTTCAGTGTACCTGAATCAGTGTATAATTGCAGTCTGGCAGCAGCTTTATGCACCTGTAATGTCCACAGGTTTTGAGTTCCCGTTTGGAGGAAGACGTGTCTACAGAGGAAGATTTCGACCAGTTACTGCATGACTGCCGGCGTACAGTGGCGTCTCTGCGGGAGAGGATGTTACACTCGAAGGCCCAGAATGAGGAACAGATTAGTGATTCAGCCACCCTGGAGGTGAGGCTATCAATCTGCAAGCTCCATTACCTTCTGGTAATGAGGTTCTCGATGCATTCAAAACAAAAAAATAGCATCTAACGAATGAAGGATTTCTTCAGAAAACGATCCCAACGCAATTCCTTTTGCTTTTCAGGATTTGCTGCGACAGTCGACCGACACGGACCAAGACCTTTTGCAAATTCTAACTTTCAAACACCCCATCACAGCCACTTCTACCGAGGTCAGTCTCCCCCAGCAGGTTGGCGGCCTCCAACACCACAAGAGGGCACTAGAGAGCAGCGTGGGTGACAGTCTGATGCCGGCAGAGGCGGAGGCGGAGGTCTCTTGCGTGCAGGGAGCCCTCAGAGACGTTCTCGCAAAGCTTTCTGCATCCGCTCAAGTGTTGCCTGATGTCACAGAGCTGAAACAGACGTGGCAGACGATACAGGTGAAAAATCATTCGTTCGTGTGAGACTAACGATGAAAAATGCACACAGTTGAGCTGATCCCCAACAGCGTTGTTGGGATTACTCCATAAAAGTAATGCAGCTACTGATGAGTGATTGCTCCTGAATAGAGTAATTTAATTACTTCTTTGACTACTTTGTTTCATAAGTAATCAATTATTAATTATTAATTACTAATTACTTTAGTTTAAAAACGATAAAGTAACAGTTGCTCAGTGCTTTGGAATGAACTTTTTTTAAAGTGAAAATTTTGCTCTCTGAACACAAACTGCACATCGCACAGAACAAACTCATGTACAGCACTGGTGCCTTTTGCACAGCCCATGCTGTTAGAATAATTCAAAGATTTCAGAAAAGTAACAAAATCGTTTCTTGATAAAGTAATTATGATATAATTACCAATTTTGCCACAGTAATCTAGTTACATTGCTCCGTTACTGAAAATGTAGTTGAACTACAGTGGCGGATTACTCCGTAATAGATTACTCGCCGACACACTGATCACCAAGTAAGTGTCTGTCGCTCTCTTAGGACTGTGATAACGCACTTACCAGGTTGGCTGGAAAGCTTCCTGACATGAGGAAGACAGGAGGGGGAAGGCGAACAGCCGGTTTGGCTGTTGATGCCGCTGCCAGAGATCTTGACAGGTAACCGATCATATTAAGGCCACATCCTTAAAAATGGATCCCTTATGTACTGTATTTATTATGCGTGGATGTTTTAAGGTTCCATGACACACGCACGTCACGCAATCTATCACAGCCTTCGGGGGGGGGTTAGTCATAAAACTAAGCTCCAAAGATCCTCAGGTAACAGTGGATTTAGCCCTATGTTTGCAGGCTCCTGCAAAAGTGCAACATTTTAAACTTATTTGGTTAAACTGATGCTCTGTTGTACTTTCCACTTTTTAACTTTTGCTTTCAAAGACGACTGCTGCCGTGGCAAAGTAAAACTGTTACATGGGTTTGTTATAAGTTAGAACAGCAGCGGTCTGGGAAGAAATGGGTCTCGTTAGAAATTAATCCATTTACTATTCCTGTTGGCAAAGCCATTCATAAAAGAAAAAAAAAAAGCAACAGGAGGAATCACTGTTTGTCTTCCTTTTTCCGTCTCTGTGTAGCCTGCGCTCTGCTTTTCTGGAACGAAAGCAGCGGTTTGCGGCTGACGCCTTAAAGCAGCTCGTCAGTCAGCTGCAGTCAGCTGCAGACGCACTGTCACCCCGCAAGGTAATAAAAACTGTTGTGAAAACATTTTTGCCATCACTCATCAAAAACTTATTTTTGCCGCTCTCTTTAACGATTATAAAAAAGAAAATGTATGTTCAATGCAATGTGTTTCGAACCGTGTGGGCCTCGCAGTGATAATCGCGACATTTTCCCTTTGATAATTGTATTTCCAAACATGTCGCGGCATGAATTTTACACCATAAACCACCAGTTGCTGCCAAACTAACCTGGTAGCCCCTCGATGCTGTTCTTCCTGTTTCCCCAGTTTGTTTATTTGTCAGTGCCCCTTTTATTTGTGCAATTCATTTCACCAACAACTTGGAGCATGAAAAATATGAGCGATTGAAAGATTCAATCCAAAGATTCCTACTTACAGACTGTAATGTTTGTCAGTGTGTTCTATTTTTGACGGTCGTCAAAAAGAAAAAAAACAACTTTTTTTGCTGTCATAAAATATAATTGCTACCATTCAAGTATACAGGCAGTTAAAAGCAAACATAGATTTTCGTAGATGTCCAGAAAAATCATTTTTAGCCTTCTGTTTACACCCTCCTGCAAAATGTATGATTTCAGCGACCAGCTGAAACTGATGCGTGGTTGCATTTTCCAATTGTTTGGAAGGGTAGAAAAACGAGGTTGGCTGCTATCATCTACCAGTGAGGCCCTTGGCGCCATCACAAAGGCTCATTTCCTTAGTTTACTTCAGCATAAGGAGCAAGAAGAAGTGAAATGATGACATTTTCAGTGTCAGGTTAGAGAATCTTGAGGAATAAAAAACTGGTCAAGTGATCTGTGCACACAGTGGGGACCTCTAACGTTCTGCTGACACAGCACCGATGACGATAATATCATAATAAAAACTAATTTTGAGGTCAAAAAAAAAATAAACATTTGATCTGTAAAAATTGCCCTCTTCCTCTCTACATTCAAAATGTTGGTTTTTAATATTCTCCTATTTCCTCATAGGTGGCTCTGGATGAGCAGCAGGCTCTCCGCGACACCACGATCTCCGATGGAGACTTTCTCCCAGAGCTCCTGCGAACTGGCGCCACTGAGAATCTAGAGGAAAGAGCTCCGGGCGCTTTGGACGAAGGCGCACAGGCTCTCGGGGAGTCATCCGAACGCGTGAGTGTCTCTTCAGGCGCCGCCGATCAATGATGGCTTCGATTTACCGTCACTGATTTTGTCCGACTCGACACGCAGGCTTTGCACGTCGGCCAAGTGGAGCGACAAAACGTCCTGGGGACGGAAAGACGGCGTCTTGTCTCGTCTCACCCTCTTGCAGCAAGCGGGGACGACTCCAGAGGTCATCACAGCGGCAGCAGCGGCGTTAAAAATGATTTGAACTCCCAGCAGTTTGCATTGCCAAGGATACGCACGGATACGTGTCTCAGCTTAGAGTGTGAGCCTGACGCCGTGGACAGTGATGTTAATCCTCTGAGTCCTGCGCAAGGGTCACACTCTGGAATCGATCTAGAGCCTGCAACTCCAGAGCCTTATCTTACACTTAACAGCAGTTTATCAAGTCAACCAGAGTCCAGGACAAAGCAGCAAGAAAAGCAGGCCTTAAAACTACTGTCAGCTGTGCCAGAGAAGACCCTCGGGGGAACGTCGGATCAGGAAAATGTGCCTGGACTCAAAGTAGCCCAGTCGCAGACTCCTCAGTCGGGAACAGATGCTTGGAAACAGGACAAACTACCGGAAGGAATGATTGGAACCGCAGCAGCGAAAGCCAGCGTCTCGATACTTCTGGACCGTGAGCCGAAGGCCGATCAGAAAAATAACAGCAGTGTCTCAGGCTTGGACTACTCAGAGCTTTGTGAAGCGAAGCCAAATTCCTCCTTGAATTTGCGATCTGCTGAAACGGGATCTTCTCCGTGTCCAGCAGTGATCAGTGTTGGAACTGGCGAAACGGGCTCAGGAGTTTGCACTGCATCAAAGTCGTCTCTCGAGGACGAGTCGACCCCCACGTCGTCGAGACGCGCACGTGCCAAATTGTCACCTCAAGAGAAAACAGACACCTTTGAGCTGGCGCACGCCGACGGATTCGCTGCCCCCGAGTTGCGCGAGTTTCTGCACGCCAGTCGTGCGGCGATGACAGATTCCTGTCACGCCGAGGAGCGAACAATGAGCTCAGCGCTGAACCCCGTGGAAGGAGGAGAGGCTGAGACCGGCCCCAGCCAACGAGTTTGCCTCGCTAACGCCGCTGCAGCCGCAGCAGGTGCAGGAAATTCTGTGAGGGCGGAGGAAATAAACCCGAGAGTGCCGAGCGAATCTGCGAGCCGTCGGTCCGGAGCTGTAAACCCAGCAGGAGGGCGAGGAAAGCAGGAAGCGGCATCAGGAGAGGAGAGTCGGCTGGGGGTTGCTTCCAGAGAGAACACAGAGGTAAATGTAAACTCACCAGACGCTTTATTAGGTTCCTCATACTGGCAAGGTGTACCTCGGAGTGGCGGGGGGTAACAGTAGGGATGCACTGATACCACTTTTTTACAGAACAAGTAGAGCACGAGTACTTGCATTTCAATACTTATCGATACTGAGTACTTCATAAAAGTCACTGCACATTATAAAATGACTTCTACTTCCACAGAAGCCCGTTATTTGAATGACATTCGTTAAGATGTTTTTCTGAAAATCTTTATTTTGAAAACAAAATAACACAATTAGTGAAAGCCACAGTATATAAAACAAAAAACTATAAAAAAACAAAAACATGATCATTGAACCTCTCAAAAGTTCCAAAAGGAGTATGAAGAAGTAAGTACTTATTTACTCCCACACCTTTAATTATATAATAATCATGCTCCACATACGCCAATTATAAAAGTCTCATCCTGTGATATATAAATGTATATCATATAATCCCATGATATCTTCATACACAATCCCCTGATATATACAAATTACATACATACATATGTATGCATTTACCCACATAACCGTGTATAACCCATATAAACTATCCACGTGATATATATTAACTAGAAAATAGAACAATCTATTTCTAGAACATGGTGACTGTCACAAGTTTTACCTCAGCACAAACACAAATTCAACAAAATTGTCACATATTACATATACAACTGGTATCGGTGTTGTGGTATCGGCAAGTATTTTACGAGTACGAGTAGAGAACTGGAACCTGGTATTGGTACCGATACCAGGGTTGATTTGCGCGTCCCTAAGTGACAGTGTAGCATTTTGTAACATAAAACATGATTTTTCTCAGGACTGCCATCCAGTTTGTTTGTGAACAGAAATAGCCAGTCAGCCAATCGCGTGACAGCAGTGCATTTCATGTGCCTGGAAATGGTGAAAACTGGAATTTAAGGCGAGCATCCAGATTGGGGAGAAAAAGGGATTTGGGTGTCTATGAATGTGACATCATGTGTCGTGTGACGTTTCATACTAAAACTGCTAATATATACCATATGCAGGCAATCACGTACGGATTGCTTACAAGTGTTTTAAAAGATGAAGAAATTTAATTTGTGAATGTAACTTTAAAAAAATGAATAATTATTTAATTTGAATGGAAAAAAGTAGTAAGGAGATGAGCTTTTCCACCTGGGTTACAGTACAGCGTTCACGAAGAATGGAACCAAAAGGTAAAATAAGTGAACAGCAATGGAAAATAGCTTATCTGTGTCGGGTCAGAGGTCAGAATAAGGCAGACTGGTTCCATAGAAAGACAATGGACCATAGAAATGTAACAGTAAGTCCCATAAACACTGGCTATAACCACGGTCTGCAGAATAGCAACTCTGAATGCACAGCCAATTCGCTAGGTACCTGCTGTTGGCAAGCAGCACCAGGCTAGGGTGTGTAAATCTAAGATTTTATTTCCTGTGAATTCATTTCCTTTCAGAATTCGGAGGTCGATAAATAAGTTAGCTCATAACATTTATTGTAGAAATCCTGATATTTAATCGAACAAACCATTCAAAAGTGAAATATCTCCCATCCTAATGCTGGCCTCTTGCTTTCAAAGTAATTTTAGCTGGGGAAAAAAAGTTTGAGGTTTTATTTAGTCTCCTCCTGACTGTGGACTCAAAAAGTCCCTGTTAAATCCACGGTGCTCCTGCTGCGCTAATCTTGCCGCTGACATTTTCAAACCACTTTTTTCTTAACTGTCCTTTTGGCAAAAAAAAAGCTCTCATTCTAAGAAAACGTGGACATAGACACAGCTGGCATTTTATGGGGAGTTATTTCATTCTAAATGTAGCGCTCTCTTTACTTATGTTCATCCCATTCTTCATTTGACATTTAAATGTCAGAACAATAGCCAAAGTCCCGTGGTGCAGTTTTGGCATGTGCAGAAATCCATTCAGCCAGCTTATAAAACATGAATATAAAAGATGATGCTGACATTAAAAAACAAAACAAAACATGGATTAATACAGTTTTGAGAGCCATTCTGCACCCAGTCTGTTTCTTGGCAACTGCAACATCAGGTTGCAGTTGCCACAAAAAATAAAGTAAGTGATAAAAGTTCCATGACATGCAAAGTTTATCTGTGTCCTCTTGTGTCCCTATGATGTCATGAATTCCTTGGTCATCAGAAGAGTCTCCCCTTCACTTTGTTTGCTTGCTCCACTTTTCAGTAACTGTTTATTAAAACACACAGTTCTGGAAATCATCTTGTGACATCACAGATGGCGCTGACATTGCAACCCGGTCAGTGTAGCTTGTCCATATACAGGAAGTAGTTAATCGGCCAATCCCACAGGAGCAACTGCATTTAGGCATGTGGATGTGCTAAAGGCATGATGGTTGTCACACTGATCTGAGTCTTTCACAAACTGCTGACCTCACTGGGATTTTTCTTTTTCTTTTTCTTTTTTTTTTTTTTTTACCACATCACAGTTATCTTTAGAGTTCATCGAGGATGGTCCCAAAAACAGGAAGTATGCAGTGAGCGACGGCTTGGTGGAGGGGGAAAAAAGGCCTTGTTGATGTCATGGTAGGGAGGGGAGTGGAAAGACTGGTCGGAGACCGTAGAAAGGCGACAGCAACCCAAATAACCTCTGGTTACAACAGGGTCTGCAGAATGGCACCTGAATGCGCAACACATCCCACTTGTTCATATATATTCACCAGACATGTCGGCTGCTAGAAACCGCTACTAGCCAGGTGTAGCTAACAAAGAGGCCGCTGCGCTTTGTTTTTGCTTTTCTTAACTTTTGGTTTAAAAACTAAACCGGGTTCAATGTCAAAAGGTACATTAAGCCTTAACTGCTGCCAGGACTTGTGCTAATTCCTTTTTCCTACATCAACATTGTCGGACATTGTCTTATACCAAACCCACTTATAATATTATGTCATTGAAATCACTCATAATCCTGTGATTAAATGCGATCAACACCTGTGACACAACAATTCACACTTCACAGAACATTTCCATTATCCCCATTCCTCGTACTTTCCCGGCAGATGTGCTGCTTTGACAAGACAAACAGCCGTCCTCAAAGTCGCTCATTCTTTCCTCCCGCGCAAGGCAACATGTCATAATTCTCAGTAATAACACCTTGTCGGGGTTGTAGCGTTTTTTTTCCTTCCCCTGAAAGCTGAAAACACCAGTGTCCTAAAATACCCCCCCCCCCCCCCCCCCCCCCAATGCCTTTAGTGTTTTAAAATGCCAAAGCTGCGTCTGAATCTGAATTTAAGCCAGCATTTCTGATCTCTTTAATCCAATTGAGTCCAGAATGTTTTGTATGAAGAAATGTTTCCTTATCTCTGTCCCTACTGTGACATTTGTGTTGCATTTATTTCACATGACCACTGCAGTGTGCTATTTTTTTTTCTTTTTTTTTTAAACAACCAAAAAAAAAAAAAAAAATACTCCTTGTTCATATATTCCTAAAACTCCTGTTTCCTCCCAAGTCCTTTACCTGAGCCACCTGATTACTCTAAAAAACGTGCACATTAGTCATGATCAAAGTATTCACAAAGGCACCTCCCTTGTTTTAGTCTTATGTGCTACTGGTGCTGCGTTTTGATGTTTCCCCGCCCGACCGTGTTTGAACAGATCACACAATTCTTTTAAAAAAGGTTAAGGGAGAAGTCTATATATGAATAGGCTGAGTCCCCGTGCCTCGGGGCAAACTGCTCCCTTGCTCTTGCACATTCTTGCGTTGACTGTACTGACTCGCCGGGCAGCCGTGAGAATTGCACTGCCGCCGCCACGCGCGGAAAGACAGGGAGCGTTGTCATTATCTGTGGACAAACACGGGGGGGAGGAGGAAGCTAAACGTGTGACACCGGCTCCGTCTCTGGCGTTTCTGACCGCAGACTGCAGGGAGCATGGAGCCCCGGAGTTTTGCCGCCGTCCCGCCAGCCGGTGGGGAGACCGCAGAGTGTCACAGACACGAGTGTAGCGTGCCGGATATTTTGAGAGACGTCCAAAGCTTGGTGGAGAGGCGTAACATCATAAACGTGAGTATACATTGGTTTTC
The DNA here is from genome assembly GCF_046127955.1 of Nelusetta ayraudi. Classification (NCBI taxonomy): domain Eukaryota; kingdom Metazoa; phylum Chordata; class Actinopteri; order Tetraodontiformes; family Monacanthidae; genus Nelusetta; species Nelusetta ayraudi. The sequence goes on from NW_027466102.1 coordinate 5,193,882, forward strand.
AGAGGAACAAAAGACAACAGAGTCCAGAGGACTGTCGCCTGACGCGCTAATGTAGAAACGCAATGTGTTTGTTTTGATTTAGAATTAGTTCCCGAAGTTGAAAGTTCAATCGGATGACGTGCAGAAGTAGAAATCTTATTTGTACAAAGGGAGGCAGGTTTGACTTATCAGATCCTGCTTCAAGCATTGCTACTTGTGAAATAACAAAAGCTTTCCTCGAGAATTGGAGTACAATATTATATAGAGAAAAAAATGACGAGATTTGGTGCTTGTCACACAAGCAACAAATGTAGTCCCACACCAAACGGCCGATGGCAACATAAAGTAATGTTTTTGGAAGACGATGGTTTACCTGACAGAACTCCCCGTCACAGTAAACAGATAAGAGCCAATGTGTTTCGACGGATGTCCGTCGTCAAGGAAGGCCCACAGGAAAGGCTTTGGGCAACAATGATTTCCTGCAAAAAGCAGTAGATAAAGTCTAATTACTTGTTTAACAGGCTGCCACTCGCACACCCAAATTTATGTTTATTTTGGAAATACCATCCGTGATCCCAATGCGCTTCAATGCGCTTCAAAAAGAAGCCTTGACTGGGTCCAAACAGTTGCTTGTTGCTAGTATGTTATACTCCTACTATACCGTGCTCATGTTTAATAGTGCAGCCTCACACAATTGATTGTTGCATTGTCAACGCTGAGAACACGGTATATTTAGCCCGCTCTTTACAGCCTGCCACTTGGCTTTAGTTTCCTGCTGATTGCAGACGACTTGGTGACGACGCTTGAGCAAGGCACCAGTCAACCGAGGCTCAAACTAGGTCAACTGAGTTATTGCAGTATTGACAGTTGACTTGCATGGCATGAAGACCTTTTTTCGCTGGTTTGTTTGTGACCATTTCAGAGGATGCCACATGTTGATTTGAACTGGTACCTTCAGTCCACCCCCGGTGAACCAGAGATTCAGCTGACACGGACCATCCAAAACGTCCTTGCGTGCCGATACCGTCCGGCCCGACTCGATGTCGACAGAATGGCAGAACAGCTAAAGGAGGCAGAGGTACATTGGGATCTCTTTTTTAACAAGTCCAGTCTCGATGAAACTGCCCCCCCCCCGACCTATCGCTGTTTTTCCGTTGCTGCAGGACTACAGGCGCTCTGTGCTGGAACAAGTGGCAGCTATAAGAAGCATGACGGCTGCCAAGGTTTGTGACCCCGACGCCTTCAAACGCCTCGAGGGCCGGTGGAATGCCGCACTCCTGAACGCATCCGCTACTGTGCATGTCAAAGCCACGCAGCTGGCTGAGGTCCAGGCGTATCATAAACAGATGAGGATCATCAGGGCTTTCCTGGAGGTTTTAGCCGGCGAGAGGGAAAAATTTAGCCTGTGAGTAAACGGCTTGGTCTAGCTGGTGCTGCCAATATGTGTGTGCAAACTTACCTACAGTGCACTTATATTCTCAACTTGTCTATTTCAGGCACAACCTGGGGAGCAGTGCTCTCCAGGCAGACCGACTCGGTGCCTTATTGCAAACCATGGCAAAGAAAAAAGACCTGATGGAAGAGCTCCTCCATCTAAGCAGCCAGATATCCGTCCACTTGAGTGATGCTGAAAGCTCAGGCGCTCTCCTCGCCCAGCTCGGCGATGTCCAGGAGGAGTGGAGGCTCTTGGAGGGCACCTTCATGAGATCTCTGCAACACGCCTCGAGCTCCAACTGTCAGCATTCTCTCCTAATAAAAGAAGCTGAGCAGCTTAAACCCAAGCTCGAAGCTTTTCAGAGAGCCAGCTTTCAAAAACGCGACAGCAGAAGCACTTTGGAGTGTATTTGCCTCACCTCAGACCTCCAGCTGTACAGTCAGCTCTACCTTCGCTTGCAGTCCCAGTCTGACTCTCTCGATCATTTCTCCTTGGGCCAGAAAGAGAAAGACGAGATTAAGCGCAGCCTTCAGGAGCTAGCATCCTTGTTGAGCGTCACCAGAAGCAAGCTCAACACTTCCGTGCACAAATACAGAGGCGTCGCTTCAGCAAAGACTGACAAACACTTACAAGACTTGATCATATGGGCGAAGCAGGCCGAAAACCACATCTTCGCTGGTCAAAGGTTAGCTCTTTTTCCAGAGGAGGCTCGTGTGCAAATCGCTGAGATGAAGAAAATGTATTGTGATTTTGAGTCTAGGAGGTCCATGGTGCGAGTGGAAGTTGAACAGATGAAAAATCAAACCCTGGATACTGAAAACAAGGATAATTTAGAGCAAATGTCTGCGACAGCAGAAGACCTTTGCGAAGTCATCTCTGAGAACTTTAATTTGGCTGTCGACACCATGACTGCAAAGTTGGAAGATAGGGAACAACTCTTGGGCCAACTTGCTAACGTGGACGCCTGGCTAGCTGAAACACAAGCCAAAGCGGACCTGTGTTCCCATGTCGACAGCGTTTCCAAAGCCGACATCGGGAACCTCAAGGGTGAGCTGACAAATCACAAGTCAGCCACAGTTGATATCGAGAAGCAGCTGAAAGTGGTAGAAACACTAATGGAGAGCTGTAAGGAAATAGCTGCAGAGCTGAGTCCGGGGGAAAGCCGCTACCTTGTCAACAGGCTGTCGGGCCTTTGGGCAGAGCTGGACGGACTACTCGCTCACGCCAGAGCAAACAGCTGGGAATTAAAAGAGCTGATTCACGAGAGGGCCTCGGCAGATGAGGAGTTGGAGAATATTCAGACAAGCTTGCGGCAAATTTCTGCTGATTTGGAACAGCAGACGTTCCCTCTGACGCAGGACACCGTTTTGGCGGTCGAACGCTGGAAGCACATGCTAATGGAGCACCAGTGTGAGGTGCAAGAGCTCCCGCATTGCCAGGAGGCTAGGAGAAGCTCCATACTGTGCGCCATCGGAGAGCTGCAGGATCAGTGCAAGGCTCTTAGCGTGCACGCGTTTGAACAAGACAAGTACGTGCACCTGAGGTGTCAGATGGAGGAATCGAGGGACGCTGCCCAAGAGCGAATTGAGCGAACCGGAGATGAAAGCCTCACAGTGGGTGAGAGGTTCAAACTCTGCCAGTCTCTTTTAGTGGAGCTCCCTCTCATAAAGACGCAATGCCAGGAAGCGGCGGACCAACTGGAGGCCGTGGCTCAGGAGCTGTCTCAGCCCGAGCTTGATGCGGAGAGGCATAGAATTAGCCGCAGCGTGGAAACCTTGGTCTCCTGGGAAGAGTCTGTCACAGCCCATGTCAAAATCCTTGAGAACAAACTCCTTCCGGGTCTGCGTTTCTCCTCTGAGTACCCGGCATTAATGGAGCTTTTCCAAGGAATAAGAGCGGAGCTAGCGGGAGCCCGACCGGTAAACCCTGATGAAAAGAGCATTGATAGCGCGCTGCGGAGGTACTGGGTGATTTGGAGGAATACTGAGTCTGCGATGAGGCTGTTGGAAGGTCTGGGGAGAAGAGAGAAAATCGACTTGAAGAGCTGTCGGGAAATTCACTCACTGAAAGATTCAAACAAGAAAGAGTGTCACTTACGGATGGTAAGCTGAAATCGTTTGCTGTCCTTGTGATGGTATTTACCTTTTCATCTTGTTCTTCTAAACCAGGGGTGGCCAAACTTTATTTGCAATGGGCCACATGACAGAACTGCATTGTGTCGGTGGGCCACGACAGTTTTGTTGCCGGGGGAGGGGGGCTGGAAATAGCGCTAACGTCCTGCCATTTTTTTTCTATTTGACCGGGGGAGCGGAAGCATGCTATCGCTGTCGCGCTACGCTAACGTGTCGGCAAAGTTTTGGTTTGGGGGGGTGATTTATGACTGCCTTAACGCTGGCCAGACAGAGACACACCGGCCCGCGGGCCGTAGTTTGGCCATGCCTGTTCTAAACTATTCCCAAATCTCTGACATGCCCTCAACAGGACAGTTTATCCCAGGCCAGAGAATCATTGAAGGACTATCAATGGGCTGCTCAGGGAGCTATAGGCTTCCTCCATAACGCGGAGGCCACTTTCCTGACGGCTCCCGGCGGGTTTTTGGACTGCACCGAGGAGCAGCGACAGACTCAGCTGGCCCTGGAAGACCTTGAAGATGGATTTCAGGCTCACATCAACCACCTCTCAGAGCTCCTGCCCCAACAGCCCTGCCTGTCTCGCCCCGAGGCCCAGCAGCTCCACATCTCCCTCCTCAGTCAGCTGCTGGTGGGAAGGGCCATACTGGAGGCCCAGGCCCAACTCAGGTTGGAGTCCCTGCAAAGGTATGGGTCGTCCTGATGTTTGCGTAGGACTGGGTATCATTCAGAATTTTTAATTCAATGACAGTTTTGATACTTTGGTATTCAATGCCAGCTCCAGAACTACACTTTTTTTGATTGGAGCTGTTTTATTTTTTACACCCATTGGTGTATGAGTGTGTGAGTGAATGAGAGGCCATTGGAAAGCGCTTTGGGGTACTGTGAAGGTGCTGGAAAGTGCTCTGTAAGTGCAGTCCATTTACCATTTACCATTTTTAAAACCAATTTGAACAACTGTGAAAATAAAAGTTTTGTGCTGTAATGCAAGTTTTGTACATTACAGCACAAAACTTTTCTTTTTCAGGTAAACTGGTCATTTAAATCAGTATTTTCTTCCAAATGGACTTTGTTGTGTTCCCTTCCTTTGCCGCTACATCCTTGGCACAAAGGATTTGCTTTATTTTGACCCACCTTCATGAAGCAGAGCCTCACTTTTGATTTCTTTGGTATGACTCTAATTTTCCCTTTAATGTAAACAAAGATTTGTTAGTGTCTTTTCTTCACGTCTCTATAATGTGAAAGCCAATCGCCAGCAGCTTTAGATGTTGACACACGTATGCCAAAGGATTATTGGCTTTCGGAGGGTAAGATTTACTTTCTTTGATATCGGAATTTGTTACTCATTCCGGTCAGTGCTACACATGTATTTGAAGTTCGGCACCCAGCCGTATGTGTGCGACGTGTCTCTAACTTCCTGTCTTCCTGTGTCCTGGGTAACTACCTGTGTGTTCTTCCTGCCGAGTACCTTAACGGCAGTGCGTGTCAATGTCTCTCAGGTGTGAAATGGGGAAACAGAGCCACAAGCAGTGCCACGAGGACGTTCGCCGCTGCCTCCTGGGGCTCGAAACCAAGGTTGCGGAATGCGCCGCCGAGCAAGTGACCTCGTATGAGAAATGTGTCGCCCAACAAAATACAGCGAGGGTGGGTTTGACTTGTCATGCCTTTGTTTGGAAAATAAAACGCATTACATTTTAGCCCTCTGTTTACAGTGTCCCATCCAAAACTGATGCTTTGTTGGCTGTTGTTGAAGAGAGGGACAAAAACGAGGCATCAAGGAGCGAGTCTCAGAGGGAGGAACGTGCACCTGGCTAGGGGTGATGTCGTCATACTGGGAAAGACACCAGCAGCCTTTGTGACATCACAAAGGGCTGATATTCCCTTTACTTTTTTCTAGCAAAAGAAGTAAAGCACTATAGTGCTGTTAAGCATGTATTCTGTCTTATTCAGTTCCTACCGAATGTTGTCGCTGTTGCGACGTTTACCTCTGGTTTACAGCTATTTAGGAAGCACAGGGATGCAGTGAGCATCCTCACATTGGCCACAACAAAGGCTGCCTGATAGAAACTCCGGATTTATCTCTCCAAACAGCTGCTCATGAAGGATCTTCGCAGCCTCGCCGGTAAGATCGAGGAGCTGAGAGCTGGGTGCCCAATGCAGGGCTGTGGGGTCGGGAAGGACGGAGAGCTCGGGGCCCTCTGGAGGCGCTGGGTGTTAGTGCGACGCTCCGTCAGCCTCCTTTTGGCACAGACGCAACAGAGGGAGGAGGAATGGAAAGACATTACCAGAAGTGTGAGTTTCAGGGGACTTGTTTTTCACACGGTTTGCATGTTTACATGACAACATTTGTTTGTATTTTGCTAAATGTGATTTAAAAAAATGTAAAAAAAAGATCTTTCTTTATGCAAAAAAACATTGCCATGTTCTTGATGTTTTGCCTATTTTTAACTTTAAATCGCACCTCAAAAGACAAAGAGAAGAAGAATATACTGAACATATACACAACTCAAAAAGTTGATTATTGAAAAGCTTCATGGCAGTGATTTGTCTTTAAAAGAAAGGCATTTCACTGAAAGAAAATGATCACTTTATCATTTCAAATACGTTATTGAACAACTGTAGTGAGTAAACCATGACAAAAAATTGTCCCAATAACTTTAGAGAGGTTTTGTTTTGGTGTCCAATTGTGAACAGGATGATGAAGGGGACTGTTTGAGTACAAACCGCCACAGAGGCAGAAACATTTAGCTTGCATGTGCGTTTCAAAAGGTTAAGAGGAATTTATGGATGAATTAATTGAGTTTTCTTTGAGTTTCCTCCAATGAGGTGGGTCATAAAAACTTAAAGATTATAGTGTAATTTTGGTGCATTGTAAAATTTCACTCAAAAGCCGAACATCCCTCACTTTTTCCGATCTGTGTGACTTAAGTCCACCCACTAAATGCAGCTGTGAAATAAAAAAATCTAAAAACTTGTTTTCTCATTCAGTTCTCGGGAAATTAAAAAAAAAAATCTTGTTTTTATTGTATTTCTTTGTATAACATTCAATCCCGCCTTCTTCAGATACAACAGTGTTGCGGCTTCCTGGCCAGTCTTCAGGCTGACGTCCCCGATTCCTCCACCGTGAGCTTCGCCTCCGAGGAACCGCGGGAGCTTCTGGCTCAGGCCGAGGTGCACCAGGCTGGTCTGGAGGAGGAGCAGCAGGCCCTGGCCTCTCTGCAGCATCGACTGGAGCACGCCCTCGGCCTGTCCAGCTCCCAGGATCCCGACGCTCACGGGCCGGTCGGCAAAACTCTCGTGAAGATCCAAGAGAACGTCAGAAGGTAGCGATGTGCACACGGTGCACCTGATTAATTCGGGGGAGGGAGGTGACGACGGAGATGCTGAGGTGGTCCACGTGCTCTGCAGCTTGAAAGAGAGGAACCGGCTGGTGGTTGCTGCGGCCCGGGCTGAGGAGAGAGAGAGGCAGCAGGTCCAAGAGGAGATCGGTGAGGTGGAGCAGCACATTTCGGCTATTGTTCCCTCACTGGAAGCCTCCTCAGATCAGTGCAAAGAGCAGGTCAGTCAGTCAGTCGTTTGTCTTTTCACGGATCAAAGCTGGCAGAATAGTGCGTTATTTTTTTTTCTCCGCCTCTCCGTGCTTCTCCCACGCCGACAGGAGGTCATGGACGACCTGTCCTCGCAGAAGGCCACGCTCAAACGCATCGAAGACGGTTTGCAAAGCCGGTACCCGGAGATTCCAGCTGACATCAGCAGGAGGTTGCGGGAAGTCCAGCTGTCTCTGCAGAGGGAAGAGGAAAAGGTACCGGCTACGCTTTATATCACAGTCCTTGTAATACACATTAGTTAATAGGCAATAAGTACCCTATAAGTTGCTTATTAACACTAATAAGCGTTAAAGTCACTCTTAGTCATTAATAAATACATAATAAATCATTTATTAGCCATAATAAAGCATTGTTGTTGCTTTAGATCCAATAGCTGCAAAAAGCATTATTCACAGTTAACAAGTGCATAGTTGTCTGATATGGACTATATTAAATTGGTGAAATTAACGCTTATTAAAGTTAATAAGTATCTTATGGGGTACTTATTACCTATTAACCAATGCTTATTATTACAAGGACCTTAAACGCTTATTAATGTTAATAAGCATCTTATAGGGTTCTTACTGTATTACCTATTAACTCATGCTTTTTACAGGGACCTTAACGCTTATCAATGTTAATAAGCATCTTATAGGGTACTTATTACCTATTAACTAATGCTTATTACAAGGACTAATACAGTATAAAGCGTTACCAAGGTACCCTGAAAAATGAGCCCACGTTCGGCCTCACGTCAAAGCGCCCAATGTTGCTAAACAAAACGCCCGTACTTTTCCCAGCTCATGACGGAGAACAACCCAATGCGTAAGCTGGAAAGTCAAGTGGCGGCGCTGGGATCAAGTCTGGAGAAAGTCAACGTGCTGCTGGACCAAAGGAGCCCGACAGTCAGTGAGGCCAAGCACGCGCTGAAGGTGCGTTGTGAGAACTACTGTGTCATTGATGTTATTGCTGTTTAACATGATATTCATGTGTATTATGGAGTCAAGTCAGTGATTGTGTTTATGTATTTGTTACCATTTCGGTCAGCACAGGCATGACTCTAAATTTGTTTTAAATAGCAGTAAATATTAGTACTAGAAAAAAGCTATATTTCATTATCTGTGATCCGTGGAACAGGATTTACATCATTACAACATTTAAAATTGCTTTCAGAAGAAAGCTGATGGAACACTTTTTTCAATGCTCATGTTTCTTAAACCTTGCTTGAACCTTTTTAGGGCACTCGGGGAAACAAAACGCAACTTCTAGTGTGTCATTAGTTGAAATAAGAAGATAATTTTTCACAACTGAGTAGTAAAAAAAAAAAGATCAGGTTTAAGCTAAATTAGAATCAAAGAAGTTCCCGAAAGTTCCCAAATGATTTGAGAATAACCTTTACAACACATTTGTGTCCTTTTGGACATTGAGACATTGGTAACGAGGGATTCATTAGACTTGATACATTGTAATACAACTTCAACTTGATTTTTAAGTTTGCAACTGCATCATTTGCCTGCTTAATTTAATTACTGCTTAAAATAAAAAAATACACCTATTACTGTTATCATTCTTGGATGGTTGTTTAAAAGCTGGTCGCCGTGTGACCTCCAGGGCGTCTGGGACGAGCTGGACTCGTGGCACAGCCGCTTGGCGCTGCTGGAGAGCGAGGTGCAGGACCTGGCGGAGGACCACCCGGGCCAAGCCCACCTGCTAATGGATCAGCTAACGGAGCCGCTGCAGCTCTACCAGGACGCGGCCCAGATGGCCGAGCACCGCACGGCCTTCATCAGCAAGGCAAGCAACAGCGACACGTTCGACTTGTAATTATTTGACTTTTATTTATCCCGTCTACAGCATGTATTTGCTTGTATTCCTTTATTAGATCCCCACCTGTCTCCAGGAGTTTGAAGGCATTTTATACAGCGCCACCAACTGGCTGGATGAGGCCGAGTCGTGGCGCAGTTCTCCCTGCAGCTTCACGACAGTCAAAAACCTTCAGAGTCACGCAAACAACCTGCAGGTCCGACGCTCAAATTGAACCCGTTTTTTTTTCTCTGTATCTTTATTTATGTTACTGTTTATCCTCTCGCACCGTGACCCTGAAAATATTTACCCCTTGTGTTATTCATATTGATGATTTCTTCTCTTTCACCCCTGGTCTGCAGCTGGTGCTGGACGACTCTGAGAGGATCAGAAGCGCCCTGCAGGACTACGGGCCGGCCCTGGATGAGATCTCTGCCGTGTGCGACATGAGCTCGCAGCAGGAGCAGCTCGACCACAACGACAAACAAGTTCACAAAATGCAACGCAAAATCCTGGAGCCGTTACAGCATCTGCTGGAGGCCGTGGGGGTAAAAAAAAAGACAGACTTTAGAACCTGTTTTTTTTAGTAAGGACTTTCGTGACCCAATTGATGTGTTCCGCAAACCTTTTTCCTCTTTTTATTTTGTATTTATTTATGAATAATATCTGCTCATTAGTTAACTGCATACGAGTCAGCGAATTGTTCCGAGGTTTTAACCGTCGCTTAGCACAACGTCACCCTATTGAAATAATGACCAAAAAAAGTCATTTTTTGATGAAAATGAGTTTTTGGCTTAAATCATCTCTTGATGATGCTGGCCATTTCTTTTGTGTTTGGCTTGTTGTGTCTTGATTTAAGGTGGTGGAGGCAATAGAGATGGAGCTGAAGACAATCGAGAAGAATGTCCCGAAGATCAGGGCAATCCTGTCCTCCGTGGAGAACTCTGACATCCCTCTGAAGGAACATCTGCACAACCGGCAGGTAAAGCAAGACACAATGACGTTTTGTTCTTTCAGGACAGAAATTAGTCAAGGATTTGGAATCTAGAGGTAAAAGTCTAACATAGAAAATTCATTAGAACAATTTGAACAGATACATTTCTTTGTAATCATTATGCTGTATATATATTCCACAATTAACAAGTATTTGTAACAGTTAGTAAATATATTAAATGTAAATATTGATGGTGTAACAATTGATGTAACAATGTAATAATTGTTACATCATGATGTAACAATTAGTAAATGTTACATCATGTTATATTTGATTCTTTTTTGTATGTAGCTAATTAAGGAGCCAGCATTTAATTTGACAATGTTTTTTAAATTGAATCAGTGTAAGTTATTGCCACATATTTTTTATTTTAAGCAGTAATTAAATAAAGCAGGCAATTGATGCAGTTGTAAAACTTAAAAATCAAATTTGAATGCTGAAGGCAGCAGATCGTGACTTAAACTACCACAAGTCTGTTAGATGTCTGTAAGAAAGCTTTGCCAGGATGCACAAAAAGTTCCTCCTTTCTTTCAAGTGACAACTTAAAAGTGGCCATTTGCTGCAGACTGTTGTGTCACAGCGACACACTTTTAATGATTAGGCTTTCCATCAAAGACGCAAGCAAGCATTTTTCCATTTCATCCTGAAGGTGATCCTGGCCAACGTGCAGGCCATGCACAGGACTCTGGAGGAAATGGAGAGGTGCAAGGCAGAGCTTCGGCTCCCTCAGGGGGCAGAGGAGAGCCTGCTGGTCTTCTCCAGAGTGGGACAGCTGCTGAAGGACCTGGACGAGCTGGAGCACCTCACGGAGCAGCAGGCCAAGCTGCTGGAGGTAGAGCCCAGTCCAAAAGCTTTAGCTGTACATGATGGGAAAATCAAAGAATTTGAAAAATCACTTGAGCGAAACATTAATTTGTGCACAACTGTACCAAACATAAAGTTAAAGAAGCACTTTCTGGGCTTTTTTTTCTACCTTAAAATGATAGATTAAAAACCATATGGGATGATGTGTTGACTCGATTAATCGCAGTGAACTATGAAGATTCTGCGATTAATCTCGATTAAAAAAATGTATCGTTTAACAGCCCTAATATATATAAATATATAAACAAATCCGAAATGTAACTGAAATAAACAGGAATTCAATAATTCACTTTAATTATCCTTTTTTTTTTAGTTGTTGCTTTCAAAATTTCCCATTTGTTTTTCTTTGACCCACAAAGCAAATGACCGATATTATGGAGGAGGGTCATGGCTCTGCTACAGTATCTGCTGCAGCCCCTGAGGAAGTGCAACAAGTGGACAGTCCCCTGCAAAGATACTTCCAGGTAACATGTATTACTTAAAGGTAAGGTGGTAGCATGCAGCATAAGCAAAGCCAATGTTTTGAGTGTAGGTGAATTGGAAAGTCTTGCCAAATCATTTCTATGCACTGTTTTTTCGGAGGTATAGTTCTACTTCATGTCTTTCGGTTTGTTTGTTTTTTTGTTTTTTACTGTGAACCAACCTTTAGCGCTGATTTATATCACTGAGGTGACCTGCTTTAATGACAAAGTTGCTGTTCTATCTTTAAAAAAAAATGCACCAAGGAATGTGAATGCACCTGCAGTGCCTTGTGTCCAAAATAGATCCACTTGTTGAATGCAGTGCTGCCTGAGTGAGCCGAGCCAATCACTCAGGAATCACTTTAACCGACTCGGCCTGAGCATCCCAAAAATAGAATCATTGCATATCCTAATTTAGGTTCCATGAGGCAGCACATTGCTTCCTTGCTAATGTCTGTTTTTGATCTCATTTCCCTGTAAATAACAGTCTGAATCGTGTTGTTCGCTAAAATCAGGAGATGTATGAGGTGTTTAACTCAGAAGAAGAGGACGATGAGGACAACATGAGCTGTCACTCATCATCCTCTGACACACTAACATGCAGTATTCCAGAGGTAAATCTAGCAAACTAAATACTAGTCACCTTGAGTGCTTTCCTTTATATGTGGAGTTCATTCCAAAGTATCAAATTGAACGTGCTTTTTGTTCAGTTTTTGTTGACAAAAGGCTTATTCGATTCTCAAATGTATTTGGAATGAAATTCACGCTCTTCAAAAGGAGCTGTATGTGATGTTCTGGTTGGTTGGTTAGTTGGAGTGGGTTAGTTGTTACTGGGGAAACTCAATTTACAATATGCATCCAAAGCCAACGACGCAGTCCGATAAAATGGCTAGAATGGTAATTTACAGTGAAACAAATTATTTTTACAAATTAATTAGCAAGAGAGGGAATCCTCTTGCTTGCAGCATTGTGAAAAAACTCCGATGATCCCATTCTAATCTGTTGTGTCATTTCTGGCTCAGTGAAAGTTCACTACTTGCTCTACATATTAAGATTTGTAAAACTCTGCAGCAGTGAGATCACATACAGCCCCTTTCACCATTTTTTTCTTCCTTTTACTAACTTTATTATTTTAATCTCTGACTTAACTAACATTTAAATCAAGTGTAATCATTATCATTTTTCTTATTTCTGTCAAACTCTGTGTTGCACGTGTCCTTCACTCCTGTTGACTTTTGCTTGAAAGCTACGTCTGGGCGGGCGGGCGGGCGGGCTACCCTGTTACCCAACAAGCACTACTCCAGTGCTGTCACGGGCAGCTGCTTGAAACGTGTTGCCCCTCAGAAGCCTGTGTGCACGTAACCGTGCTCGTGAGTGGGTTGACCCCTCGCTCATCCCTATCTGCGGTGCTCCATTTTGACCACTCTTTTGCCAGGACCCCGGGGAGACGGTCCACTCTCAGGATGTGCAGTGTGAGGACGTCGCTGAAGTTCTGGCACTGCTGGAGGATGAAGTAAATTAGGGGGAAAATTCCTTTTTCTTCGATGCTTGATTTGAACTTCCTTTTTCATCATTAAAAGTTGTTCAATTATTCAATTCAGAGCCGCACTTTTTGCTCATTCCAGGTCCTGGTGAGCAGACTTGTTACCGAGTGTGCGATGGAAGAGTTACCAATTGCTTTGGCGGGAGTTCAGTTCACAGCCTCCACAGCCAGCCAACCGGACCCTGAAGCCCCAGTCAGTGATCTCCATGCAATGTCCCTGCAAGCATCAGCTGCCGTGGAAGACACGAGGCTGATCCCTCTAAGACCCACGACTCCGTTTGCTGCCTCGAAGCCCTCGAGTGAATTCATAGAGGAGGGCGATGAGGATACGTCCTCATCTGCAGGTCCCCTGACTGGTCTGGTGAGTCTGTATATTACATATATATATGTAGAGACATATATATATATATATATATATATATATATATATATATATATATATATACATATATATATATATATATATATATACACTTATACACTTATACACTTTTCTGTGTTTTATTGTTATTTAAGACATTCAGGAAGACATACATACATATACATACATACATATATATGTATATGCATACATATACATATACATATATACACATATATATATACATTTACATATATATATGATATATATATATGTATACATATACATATATATATATACATATACAAATATATATACATATGTATATATATATACACATATACATATGTGTGTGTATATATATATATATACACACACATATATATATATAAACACATATATTTATATATACATATATATGTAAATGTGTATATATATATATGTGTGTATATATGTATATATATGTATGTATATGTATGTATGTCTTCCTGAATGTCTTAAATAACAATAAAACACAGAAAAGTGGATAAGAATGTAATTGGATTCTTTGTACCTCTAAAACATCCAGGAGCAAAATGAAGGCAACAGCAATGATTTGGTCGAAGAATTCCAACGTGGCCTAGAGTCTTCCGAGCTGGAAACCAGGTGAGAGAGCTACAAGGCATCTCGAGGGGGCGGGACAAAGACTCGCTCTTACCCCGCGTGTCGTCTTGCTCCATTTTAGATGTGAGGAAGACGAGGGTCAGCTGAACTGGAGCAGCCTTCACGGACACATCTCGCAGAAACTCATCACCTTGGAGAAATTCACCAAGGAGCGCCAGGCATGCAGAGGTCCAGAGGACGGAGAGGTAGGGATACATTCAAAATGATTTTATATATATAGATTTTTTTTTATTAGGATTTCATGGAATCACAGTAGCTGATGAAAAGTGATTTTTACGCAGAGATCATCTTCAGTCGAATAAAGCAGGCAAACCCTTTGTTGTCTGTGTATTTCCAGATTGCATCATTGTTCACTCCTTTTCTAAACTCTTCTTTGTTTTCATGCAGGTGGCAGAAAGAGGGCCGGTATCAGCTGTGTCTGCCTCTGCAGCTCTTCAGCGAGCTCAGCAGTCTATCGCCATGCTGAGACACATTGTACGTGATGCCAAACGGAGGGAGGGTTGATCCACACACAAACTGTTGCATACACACTACCACAGCGAGGATGTTGCTTTGAAGGCCCCATGTTGTGCAAAATTCACTGTCCGTTTTTTTTTTTTTTTTTTAATATTCTTGCCTAAAATGAGAACAAGTCACCAAACAGAACGACTATAGACTCACATTGTATCAATGTAACCTTTTTCTGACGACTTCATTTCTAAAACTTGCTCCCCTGAAATTCAACCGCTTTGAGAGTTTAAATCTCACTACACATTCCGCTGTATTACAAGCTCAATTTTATGTCGTCTTTATGTCTGTACATACCAAAAATAGATCAGTTTAAACTTATATTAATTAAATAAAATAACAGCATTCAAGAGATTTCTCAGATCCTCTCTGAGACTCTCTGAAAAGTCAGAAATGAATCAAACTATTTTTTTCTGTTAATGAATGGACGTAAACAACCAGAACTGTTGCGATAAAGTATTTTGCTACTTTCCTGTTTGTTTTTAGTAAAGCAAACAAATGCAAACTTTCATAACTACCAAAAAAAAATTTTTTTTGTAATTCCTAAATTTTAAAAGTTTCAGTTTAAGAATTTTTTACTTATTCCTTATTTAAGTATTTTTATTATTTTATTTATCATCTATTCAAGAATTGCATTACGTTGACCATTAAAGAAACATTGCTGTTAACTCAAGTCATAAATCTCCTATTGGATGATGGTGTAAGACCTTTGTACTTTGTATACGCATGAAGTTTTCAGTATAACTCTCAATTGCATGACATTTATATTTTTAGTAGGGATGAAAGTGAACTAAAAAAAAGAAGTCAATTCTTTCTTCTCAGCTGTCTGTATTTGGGCAAGAAGCTGAATCCCTGTTAATTCACACTGGTCTGCTCCACTGGAGCTCAAGATGAAGAATGAAGATCTGGAAGTGGTTTAAATGTGACAGTGATGTTGATGTTGTTGTTTTGTCTTTTTAATCTCTCCAGAGAAACAATTCCCTGGCGGCTTCACACCCGGACAACGGCGAGGAGTTTTTCAAGGCGGTGCGGAGCGCCGTCCTCTGCCTGGATGATCTGACCTCCGACCGCTTGCTGACCCCTGGTGATGCCGGTGAAGATGATGCCTCGCTGAGGCTGCTGCAGAGAGAGGTCTGCTGACTGGAATAAAATTAACCTGAACTGTAATAATATATAATAGTAAAACAACAACAGGAAACCAACGATCTGAACATTGGTGGCCTGATTGCTGTGCAGTGTTTGTCCGCCGAGCTGCTGACGCTGGCCGAGCTGCTCGCTGCAGTGGAGTCGGACGCCCGAGCCGAGCCACCGACAGAAGCTCGGGTCTGCGTGACGTCTCTCAAGGACTGTTTGCACGAGGCCCAGCTGGCGTTGCGCTCACGTGGCAGCGCGCGCACGGAACAGCTGAGCGTGACATCCCCGCATCAGGTCTGAAGCACTGGGAAAGTGAACACGTCTGTCACCCTCAGCTACAGAGATAACTAGCACTAAAATGCCAAAGTTCAGAAAAATATGGGTTAATGGTAGTGGTGCTGAATGCTGCTTAATTTGATTGATTTAATTTTGTATTTTAATTTCTTATTGAGAATGTACTTAACATTTGAACACATCAAGTCATGGAATATATTTAATTTAGTTTAATTGAATGATTGACTGATTGGTGCACTTTATTTATTCCTGTGGAAATTCAACACAATAATAAAAAAAAACAACAAGTTATAAATAAATAGCTAGGTAAAAGTAGAAATAAATCATAAAAACAAGGGTGCACAACAACAACGACAGGACGTAAA
>NW_027466102.1:5212500-5245000 GCF_046127955.1 Nelusetta ayraudi
TCTGGTCTGTGGCCGATACGATACGTATCTCGATACACTACCAACGATTCGATACATTAAAGATACGATACGATTCATATATTTACGATACGATACGATTCCCCCAATACGATGCAGTGCGATTCAGCACAGTTTGATCCAACACAATGTGATTTGATTTGAGACTCCAATGCAAAGGAATGATGCTATGCAATTCATTGAGTTTGATTATTTATCCACGAAAATACAAACATTCTGTATTTTTCAATTTAAATGTAAAGGTCTTTTGTGAACAACTGGTTCACAATTAACAATAACAAGGCAAGTGCAATGAAAAATAAATAAACCTTTCCTTATTGCTTACAAATGGAATAAATGTAAGCTCTTCTTGCTGTTGCTGTAAACAGACACCAGCCTAACTGTCATAATAAAACAGTCACGACAGTGAAATAGCTTGGCTGTGATGAGAAAGGGAAGACAGAAAAAGATTCAAATACTAAAAAAAAAAAAAAATAATGTCATGGTTCCTTGAACTCAATCAAAATTAGTACGCAATGCAACTACTCATTGGTGTGTGACTTTCAGTCCATACTGTATTATTCAACCGACATGTTCCACTCTAAGGTTTTTCTTTAGGAATATCAGCTGATCCACATGATCGGGGTGAAGCAAACTGCGCTGTGCGCTTCCAGCACAAAAAAAACAAACAAAAAACGCAAAAACGATCGCTGCGCTGTGCTGTAACTTTCAGCATTAGCACTCCTTCCGCTGCGCCAGAATTCAGGAGTCCGGCGGTGAAGACTTGAAGTCCGGCTCGCATCCCCGTGTCCGGCTCGCGCAGCGATCGTTTCGGCGTTTTTTTTTTATTATTTTTTTTAACTGCGCTGTGTTGTAAGTTCCAGCACTGCGCTGTGCAGCGCTGTATCGGTCTGTGACAGACGTAAAAAACCGATGTATCTCGATTTAATCCCAAAATTGCATCGATTCACGGCTGCTCTACCGACGCACTCGCATCGTGCCCGCGCCTGTCCGTGTATCGATGCGTATCGGTTAATCTTCCCATCCCCAATATTTATGTATGTGAGAACCGTTCTATGTGTAGGAAAACTACTACTATTGCTTTTATTGTACTGCAAGTATACACTCTTATTCATGTTTTATGGGCAGTATATTCAGCTTTAACCAATATAAACATAATAAATCAGGCCAAATCTTACACACTGGGCCTTTCAAGCTCTAAGTACAGTAAGTTTTTTTTTTTTTTCTCTCCACCTCAAGCATTCTCTCTTCTCCTTTTCCTGCCAAAGCAAACGCTGGCCAAGCTGGACGAGTGCGGAGCCGCCCTGGGGCTCCTCCTGGACGAGGGCAGGGCACCGCAGTCCGAGCCAGAGTCCGCCGCCACCGCCGCGGTCAGCCCTGTGGGTGGCGCCCTGGAGCTGCGGTGGCAGAGCGCGTGCAGGCGGGCCGAGCAGGAGGCCCAGCGCTGCGCCGACATCCAAGACTGCGAGCTCAGGTGGGACCGGCGGAAGAAATGTCGCACGTGTCGTCCCCGTTATAACAGAGGAGGATTTTAGTTTAGTGGTTCAGTAAAGGTAACGGTTAAGTTGGGTTAAATATATTCAGGGTGAGCTTTTTGCCACCATGTGGAGGAGCAGTGTCTATAATCTTGTTCAAAGTTGACATTTAAAAAGATCAAATGTGTAAAATATTGATTTTCTTTCTGAAAAAAGAAATAAAGCGTCATTCGCATTTATTTTCCTTGTGGCCACACTGAAGATGTGCTAGGTCCAGTGGTGGAAGAAAGTTTTTGGACACCCTTAAAATTTTACTCAATCCCAATTATTTCCAGAGGACGTTGTGTGTGTTACAAAAGGTTTGGCTGCATCAAAGGCACACTAACAAACATAAATAATTTTTCTGTTTAATGTTGAAAATGACAAAATAGGTTCTTGTACTTCGGATGCGCTGCTAGGGGCGTCATTTTGCTGGAACATCCAGTTCTGAGCTGGACGGAACAGTGCACATGCAGCTAAATGTTTGTGACTGCACCAAAATAAACTGCATATTTGTGTGTGTGTGTGTGTGTGTGTGTGTGTGTGTGTGTGTGTACATATTCAAGACTAAGATTCTGAGCTCAATACAAAACATCACAAATACATGAGATTTCCATAAACCTTTTCCCACTATTGTATGATAACTTCATTCATTTCAGCGGCATTTTTATTTCCACCTAAGAAAACATATATATATTTTTTAGTTTATCTTTCAGCTCAGCTGCAAGTCACAGTGTTGAGTATTAAAAATCAAGCCGGTGCCTCCGACATTGGCCAAAACTCCCCTTTCTTGAGCTTTCATGAGTCTTTTTTTTTCACCCCCAGATTTCAGAACGACTTTGCCGCGCTCAACGAGTGGCTGACTGAGTCCAGGAACCTCCTCAGAACGTGGTCCGACCTCGGCGACGCTCCTGACCTGAACCCAGAGAACCTCCGCAACCATCTGATCAAGCTGCTGGTAAGAGTCTGGCGTCGAGTTATAGTGAGTGTTTGATCAGGAAGAAGAAAGACATGTTAGGAAATGTATTTGATGTAATCAGACCCAATGAACTATTTGCCTCATATGCATGAGTGCGTATAGATTTTTTGATAATTTGACATTGTCAAGGTTATGTTTTCTAAAATTCTGGAAGAACGATGTCAAAGTTTCACATGCATTGACCTTATGCATGAGCATGCATTGCCGCATGCTCAGTCCTTGCTAAATCACAAATAGCCTTTTGTGATGTCACAAAGGGTGACAACCATTCCCAGTCTAATCGCAACACCCACGTCTTTGTTGAGCCTTCGTCGTGTCCCTTTTCTGAACACGTGGAAGGTTTCAGGATTTTAAAGATTGTAAAGATTTTAAAACACAACTCCAAAAATGACCTCGGTTGACAATCCGCCCTCCGACTTCAGGACTTCTCCTCGGAGGCCGAAGCCATGTCAGCCAAGAAGGCGTCCGCGTCCAGGGAAGCTGCCCGACTGCTCCAGCTGCGGGAAGACGACGGCTCGGCGCTGAGAGCTCAGCTCGTGCAGGTGGAGGCAGACTGGAGCAAACTGACCTCTGACCTGTCCAACACTCAGGAGCAGCTGCAGCAGGTAACGTCACACAGAGCGAAATCATAACTTTAAGTTGGAGTCAGGTAATATAATTTGAACTCATCTTGCATCCCCCCCAGTGGTTTCAGAGGAAGGCCTCTTGTTGCCTTTCGAAAATAATTAGAAAAGCGCCGTCCTCCCTTCCTGCAGCCTCGACAGGGGAGGACTTTTTAACAGCTAATAATGCCTTCGCATTCATCACCGCTGAATGAAACCACATTTTCCAACTTCAGATAATTCAACACACATGCCCCCTTTCGCCCTCGCCAAAAGCCACATTTTGATTCAGTGCGTTTTGGCAAAAAGCGTCTGGAGGGGTCGGAAAGCAATTATCCACCTGGCAGTAACTCATTTAGATAGCACTGAGTCAGCTCGGCCGCATGAATAATGATAAGAGGTTCAAAATATTTTTGTGCTGATAAAATTGTGTCTCTTTTTGTTTCCTTCTTCTTCTTCTTCTTCTTCTTCTTCTTCTTTTTAATGCTGGTCAGAAGCTGCTGGCAGCGTGGCCACCGGCGGAGCTGCTGTCGGAGCTGAAGACCTGGCTCAAACAGCTGGGCTCCCGCCTCGGCCACAAAAAGGAGTCACTCCTCAAGGCCAGAAACGCCGCTCAGATCGCTGATGTCCTGCAGAACCTTCACGTACGTGGACAACTGCCGTCAGTGTTTTTGTCTTGTCAACCCTTGAACGGTTTTCGTTCTTTCTTTTCTTTCTTTGTTTTATTTTATTTTATTCTTTCTTTTCTTTTTATTTTCACCATTTGGAAAAAAAAATGCTCTTATTTCCACAATTTTCACAGTACTATTACTACTATCATTACTACTACTACTATTACTATCATTACTACTACTACTACTATCATTAATACTACTACTATTACGATCATTACTACTATTACTACTGCTATTACTACTATCATTACTACTACTACTACTACTACTACTACTATTACTACTATCATTACTACTACTACTATGACTATCATTACTACTACTTCTACTATTGGTATCATTACTACTACTACTGCTATTGCTACAATCACTACTACTACTACTACTACTATTACTACCAATACTACTACTACTACTACTACTATTAGTATCATTACTACTACTATTACGACCACTACTACAACTATTACTATTATTATTGTATTTATTTCCTTCCTTCCTTCCTTCCTTACTTACTGACTTATTTTAAAATAAACTAAATCCTCCTTTCTTGTCCTAGAATGCCAAGGCCAGCCTGATGACGGGGCAGCTCCTCCTTGAATTCCTGAGCCAGCCTGGACCTCAGGTGGCCGTGCAGGAAACCCGACACAAACACACCCAATTTGCCGAGGAGCTTGGCGACCTGGCCGCGCAGTGGCTGCACCAGCAGAGGGAGCTGGAGAGGCAGGTGCGTGTCATGCTAAACCCTGCCGCATCCCAAACGGAATGGCCCTCATCTCTGACATTGGTCTGGTAGCGGACGGTCCATCTTTGGCTTTGACACAAAAAGACGAAGATGAAGTTCGCAGCTCTTTGGCGCGCGACAACTGAACTCACCCTTTTGGACCACAGATCTGGGACGTGGAGCAGATGCGCAGGACGTGCGCCGGCAGAGAGAGGCGATTGCAGCGCCTGTGCAGGCGGACGGAGCAGCAGCAGAAGCAGCTCGACCAGAGTCGGCAGCCCACCTGCCGGGCAGCGGCTGCCAAGACCCTCCTGGAGTTGGAGGTGAGCGAGTGCACGGCTCGCTGAGTAGCCCAGCGGCTCACCTGCTGGCGCCCCCTACTGATCGATACACCACCTCTCTCTTCCAGGCCGTGGGAGCCAGAGTGGCCGAGGTGTGGGCGACGCTCCAGGAGCTGAAGGCGAGCAGGGTGCACGCCAGGAAGGCGAAGGCCCACCCCTGTGATTTATTGTTCTCCGCTCAGACCGACGCCGTCTGTCACATTTGCAGGGACCTGCAGAAGCAGGTAAAGAAAAAAACAATGGTCACGATAACTGTAAAATCGACCAGGGCAGCCTGTCAGGACGGCGGGGCGTGCAATGCCAAAGGGAAGTTGCTTCATCACCTTCCAAGATCCACAAGGCCTCAGGCTTGCTTTCTCTTTCACACCAATTGTCCTTGTGCTCATGTGTCCACCTGGGAAACAACCCAAGGGTAAGGCTTGAAAAGAGGGGGGCTCTCGGGGAAAAAAAGATTTAAAAATAACGAAAGACAGACAAAGACAACACTTTAATCTCACATTTGTAGACTTAAGTGTTTTTGCAAGATGGACCTGGAAGATTTGTAGCTCCCAAAAACTCAACCCTTTTTGTCGAGCTCCGCTCTTTTTTTTTTTTCTTCAGAAACTCTCTCCTAAACCTTTGTGATGTCATAAAAAGGCGCCGATACCCTTCCCTGGTTAATGACGATAACCCCTGCCACTTTATTTTTGCTCCTTTCAAAGGTGTGGAAGGCCCAGCAAAGCATCTGTTTCAGTAGGAAGCCACACAAGGAGGCTGCAATTAGAAGGTTAATGAGCTGTGTTGCATAGACTTTCAGATTACTGGTTTCCACTGAAATGTGGAATTATTATTTTATATATTTTTTTAATCTGAAAATGGGTATCAGGCCTTTAAACTTTGAGGTCATCAGTCTACTAAAAATGATAGGAAGTTTATTCAGGTGGGAAAAAGTACACTTGTAGTCACTGTATCGGTAGTTGAAATGACGTCATGAGAAATATTTCCATCTTCCTGCGTCATCTGGCCGTGCCTCACAGATGGAAGATCTGAGACCAGCGCTGCAGCAGGCTATCGAAGAGTGGCAACGCTTTGAGAGAGCGCTGAGAGATGCATCGCTGCACACCACCAGGGTGCACTGTTCCCTGCAACGCCCTCCTCTCTTCTCCCTTCACCAAGCAGAAGCACACATGGACATTCTTGAGGTGAGGGAGGGGGGAAATAAAAGTGAAATATTACAGCCGTTTTGCTACGCTGCTTGAGAGATGTTTTGTTTTTATCGAACAGCTACTTCAGGAGGAAGCCAGAAAAGGGGAGGAGCTTTGGGTGTCCGCGGACGAATCCAGCAAGGGCCTCTCGAGGGTTGTTCATCGAGGAACTGCTCAGCGCCTGGAGGAGCAAGTGGAGAGGGAGCGAAAACGGTTAGACAAGCAACCTAAAAAAACAAAAAAAAAACAACCTAAAACTCTTCAGACGCTATTCGAGATCACACGTCCGGAAATTTTAAAGGCCCATTTTGTAACATTTAGTGATGCCTGACACTTAGTGGTGAAAAAGTGTATTGCACACAATGTTAACGTTAATTGTTTTTATTGGCAGATTAGCAGTAACTATTGATTTGTGCCAGCCTGGCAATGGCCAGTTCTGCTAAACTAGAGGACGAGATGAAACATGTTGATACGATCTCCACTCATACCAACTTAGTGAGAAACTTAACTTAGTAATGAACTTAAATAAGGTCCTTTGGCCAAAATTCTAAACCACCTCTTGAAGTATTGCACAATAAAATATTGTCATTAAATATCTTCATGAATGAAAAATTGAATTAGAGCAGTTTCTAATATGTTATCTGTGGCCAAGTACAACCAAACTACCATCTGCATCCACGAATGCTGCGTGTTCTCAGGTGGAAGGACGTGGTGCAGGAGCTAAAGGATGACCAGGCAAAGACCAGGGAGACTCTGTCACTCTGGCAGGAGTACTCTCACCTCTCTGATCAGTGCTCAACAGAGCTGCAGCAGCTGCAGGGTCAATGCAAAGACCTGTGGAGCCCCACCGCTCAGCGGGACTCTGGGGCCATGCTTCAGTCCATGCAGGTGAGTGTGCTTCGGTAAAATAAATTGAGGGGTTTATCATGAATTTGGGTCTAAGCGGAGTTCTCTTTACTACACTGCGACTGGGCAGCAGTTGCAGGAATCTGCCGCCGACCTGCAAAACAGGATGGGAGACGTCCTGCTTGCCTCCAAGGCCGTCGTGGAAAAACTGGATCCACCAGTTGCGAGCTTGATCCAATCAGAGTGCCGGCTTCTGACCCGCAGCATCGTGCAGCTGCAGAGGAGAACATCTGGAAAGGCTCAAAGTCTGAAGGTAATGTTGTTAAATATGGCCGCAGTCTTTTAAAAAAAAAAAAAAATCCTGACCGCTGCAGGTTGACACGCACCTGCAAATCCTCCGTACAGGACGAGTTGGAGCAACAGGAGCAGTTCGACACCCGACTGGTGCTGCTGGAGGAGCAGGCAGCGAACATTGAGAATGAGCTTAAGGCTTTGAAGGGGGATGACCACCTGGAGGTCGGTCATATTTTTATTGTTTTTCCTCAATAATCTTTCTTGTACGTTAGACTTAAGCTTTCTGCAAGCGCAAAGAATCCCAAGATGTTGAATGACTTCTATTAATAAATTTACTATTTTTTTTAAGGCTGAAACGATTCATCAGCTTGACTGTTGAAAAATTGTTTGATTACAATTTTCTACAATGTGTGTGTGTGTGTGTGTGTATGAATATATATGTATGTATATATATATATTTATATATATGTGTGTATGTATATATATATGTGTATATACTGTATATGTATTTATTTATGTATATCTATGTATATACATACATACATATATTTAATATATGTGCATATATGTGCATATATGTGTATGTGTATGTATATATTTATACATATATATGTATATATATGTATATATATACGTATATATACGTATATATATATGTATATATGTATATATGTATATGTATATATATGTATATATATATGTATGTATATATATGTATATATATGTATATGTATGTATATATATGTATATATATGTATATGTGTATATATATGTATGTATATGTATATGTGTATATATATATGTATGTATATATATGTATGTATATATATGTATATATATGTATATGTATGTATATATGTACATATATATGTATGTATATATATGTATATATATGTATATGTATGTATATATGTACATATATATGTATGTATATATGTATATATATATGTATGTATATATGTATATATATATATGTATATATATATATATATATATTATATGTGTGTACACACACACGCGCACACACACTTTTTGTGGTTATTGTTTCAGCAGGTACTGGAATGAGTGGTTGCCATTTTCAGACATGTATTTTTCTAATATTTACAAATTAGTTTGCTTATATTCATATAATTTTTGAATTAAATTAACAAACACTCTATTGATTAATGGATTACAAAAATAATCCCTAGCCCTGATATTTTGTTGAGGATGGAGAAATTCACAATTTATTTATTATTATTATTTATTTATTTCACTCACAAATTGAAAGCTGTGGTGTTTTTGTTTTGTTTTTTGTTTCGTTTTCGTTTTCTCAAACGTGTTTGCAGGTTGTGTCCGAACTGAGGGCCTCATATGCGTCACTGGCGGACGTCATCGGGATGAGTGCCAACGTGACCTTTAACAACGGTGAAGCGGAGAGAGTGCACGCACTCAGCAAGCAATGGGCTGAAAGCATGACTCACGTGTTTGAGAGGAACAGGTACCAAAAAAAAAAAAAAAAAAACTTTCGGCTCGTGCAGTGTTTGTGCACTTGTGTCATGGTACCCCGTGTATTGCAGCTGCTTTGCCTTGTGGGGGAAAAACACCTGACGCACATGTGTGCTTCATTTTTCACAAGATGTGAAGTTTTGATAGACAAACTTTTTCCCATCAGCCCTTAAAAGTTAAAACAATGACCTTATTTACAGGGACTAGAGAGGTTGGAAAACAAGTTTTCAGACACCTCATGCATTTTTGATGGACTGTATTGCGCTAAGAATGAGTCTTATATCTCCAAGTACAGTTTGTTTTTAGTGCATTAACCCACATGATGCGCGTGTCGTGCACTGTTCCGTCCAGCTCAGAACTTGATGACATGCCTTGCAAACACATCCAGAGTACAAGAGTGCAAGAACCACAAGAATGTTTTCTTATTTTGTCTGGTCTGCGTACCTCTAATGCAACCAAACCTTGTGAAACACACACAAAAAGTCCTCTGGCAAATATTCAATAACAATAATTGAGATGAAGTAAAATTTTAAGGCTGTCCGAAAACCTTTATCCATGGCTGTATTTATTTCAACCTACCCTTCCTAAGCGGGGAATTGTTACATGTTGTCTTTTTTTTGTCCAGAGAGCTGCAGATGGAACGCCAGCATGCTCTGAGCTTTCAGGAGCAATGTGACAACCTGATGTCCGTTCAGAAGAGGCTCGAGGAGAAATTAACATCCAGCAAAACCCAGAGTTACTCCACCACCCAACAGATGCTGTCGGCCCATCAGGTACAGAAGCAATAATGTTATTAAAGACTTTTTCTTTTTCCTTTTCTGAATGTAATTGCGATGACTGGAGTAATTGCTCTGAGCATTTCTTATTTGTTTAACAATTAGCGTTTATTAGCAAAACCCTCATCTTAAAGGTCCAATGGGTGAAGTTTGGCTTGGTTTGTGATTTATATGTTGGTAAAAGCTAAATATAGTGCCTGTGAAAACATTAATAAAAGTGTATACTCGCAGTAAAAGTGATTTTGGATTTCCTACTCTTAGAACGGTTCTTATATATATATATATGACTCGCTCCCAAGTTAGCTGCCAACTTTTACCGCCATATTTCTAAGGAAGCCTGGTGTGGACAATCCAGTCTGTCCAACATTGCATCTTGTATTCAGGGTGAACACTTGCGTCCTTAAATAGACCAACAAAGAAGAAGGTGAACAAGGTGTGCAAGTTTGTGTGCGCAGGCCACTGTAGTTCACTGCCAAGCTCAGGAGAGGGGGAGTGAAAAAGCGCTGCAATCTAAAATGTAACCACTTGATGTAGTTTCTCCTCAAAATGTCCACATATTACACAGTTGACCTTTAAATCCTCCTGAACGCCATTCAGATCGACAGTTCATCGTCATTTGTCTGTTGGCTAGCACACACTGAGACGTTACAAGTCAGAGCAATATCCCGCGATTCACGCTTGTTTTTTTTTAAATCAAATGCTATTGTGTTGCCAGTAATCTCGTGCTGCTATTGCTAGTGAGTGGGAGGTGATATCAGCAGAATAAATCTCACTGAGACATCCTTCCTCCTCCCTTCCTTTCTTCCCACAGAGCCTCCAAGCTGAAGCAATTATGGGCCACCAGTTCCTGCAGGCTTTCCTCTGCCACATGGTCCAAAAAATAGAGGAAGAAAGCGTGGAGAGAAGGTTGGCGATGTTTTTTCTTTCTCCAACTTGTCTTGGAGAGGAAATTATTAACCATGATTCCTTCACATTTGTAGTAGACTGTGCGCAGTTAGAGGGCCAGTGTGTAAAATTTGGCCTGATTTATGATTTTTATGTTGCTAAAAGCTTAACATACTGCCCATAAATATATTGACAAAAGTGTATACTCACAAGTACAATAAAAGTAATTTAGTTTTCGTACCCATAGAACGGTTTTTATTTATATATAAGAATGTACATATAGCAAGGGTGCTGCGCCCAGTTAGCTGCCATTTTGCACCGCCATAATTCTAAGGAAGCCAGTGTGGACAATCCAGGCCACCTGAGAGCGCGCTTCGTATTCATGGTGAACACTCGCACCCTGAGATAAACCAACAAAGAAGGTGGACGACGTATCTAGGTTTGTGTCTGCAGGCCACTGTAGTTCACTGGCAAGCTCAGGAGGGAGAGGGGGAGTGAAAAAGCACTGTAATCTAAAATGTCACCACTCGATGTCACTGTTTCTTCTCAGAATCTCCAAATATAACACACTGTATTGAAGCAGCATACCCACCCCTAGGTTTACAGCGCCCCATTAAAACACTCGGTTGTAGCTTCCAGCTAAAACTGATGCTTAAAATGGGGAAAAAAACAAACATCCAGCTGGGAGCATTGTTACTAAAGTGTATGCAAGAGGTATCGGTGACCTTTGTGCACCTTTGCACAGGGCTGAGTCCATAAACTGTGCAGCTTGGGACATATTTTCTGAGAAGCGGGGCAAGCAAACCAAGGACTTGTGCTTATTTCTTGGACTTTTCTTGACAGACTAGAGTTTGCTGTTGTAGAGTGCTGTTACACCAAAGTTGGTACGATGAAGCATTTCTCTGGTGCGACTGCCAGACAAGAGCCAAGCTGTTGCAGTTGATAATAAATTGAAGTCTGAGAAGTTTTTGCTTGACCCCCTCACCTGATTGGATTAATCAAATTTGCGGTCCATTCTTGGCCTTACGACGATCCCGCATAGCGGGAAGACGCCTTTCCAGTCTGGGAACCTTGACACTTGGTTGCTGTCTTTCCTTTTTTTTTTTAACCTTCGCCACTAAATCTGTGATGACAATCTGTGAAATAGATGCACTGGTTCCTCCTCCAACCACCACTGCTCTTCAAGTGCAGCCCCTGCTGCTTCGCTGTTTATTCAACAATTAGGTTGCGAGTGAAATACAACTGGGCTCCCTTTTTTTTTTTTTTTGGCAATTTTCACCCCTTTATTTGCTTTTCTTTCAGTTTTTTCCTTTCCCACTCAATAAAACAGTCATGCGAACCTACCCAATATCTGTCCCAAGGCTGCCTAAATCTTTCCTCTAATCCCAGACGTTTCACCATCGACGTCTCACGGTCCAAAGACAACAGAAGTTGCCGACTCCTTCTTCTTGCTTTTCGCACAGACCCGAACTTGTGGCACACGTGGCCGGTGTGAGGAAGAGCTGGCTGAGCACCGTGGATCTGGTCGGCCGGCGGAGCTCCTCCATTACAGAACAGCTGAGCCAGTGGGCAGCCTACTGCAAAGGGCTCCGGCAATTGCGGAAGCTGTTGCGGGAGGTTGACCCCCTGCTGCCCCCTGCTGGTCCTCTTTTTTGCGTTCTACACCAAGAGCTCAGCTGCTACCAGGTCGGTCGTCGTACGATCAGCAGTGTTGGGACGATTACTCGCAAATGTAATTGGTTACAATTACAAGTTACAGTTACAAGATGTAATCGTAGTGTATCTATTTCAATTACTTTACCAAAGTAATGTACCTTATTACATTTTGATTACTTTTCTAAATTGCTAATTAATGTTCTCAACTGTTTCGACCTGACAGCTGCCAGCTTCCTGATAAAGATTCTGAACTTGACAGGAGAACCAATCAGAAGCATTAGAATAGTGATACAATAATAAGTCCTAATAAAACCATGCAAAGCACCAAAATTAAATTGATCAAACATAAAGCCCAGCCTTTTGGTAAAAATTGCTCAAATGCAATTAAAATTGTAAACATTAATAACTTCATTTTTTTTTTTACAATTTTCCAGGATTGTAACTGATTACAATTTTATTTATTTTGCAATGAAATTACGTATCGACGTCACATGTAACTAGTTCCCGACACTGACGGATCAGTTACTGACGAAAGTCTTTTCAATTTTCTGCTCATTCGATGGGACAGTGTGAAATCAACAAGCTTCTCGTGTCCCCCTCTCTTGCCAAGTGTGCTGAAGACGCTCTCAGTCAGCTGACTGACTCGTACTCCAAAACGCTGGAGGTCGGCAGACGTTTGTGCGACGGCGTGGCCGAGCCAGAGAGCCGGAGAGCTCTGCAGTCGGAGCTCCAGGCCGTGCAGGAGGACTGGGAGCGCAGCGCCTCACTGCTGCAGCAGAGACGAGACCTGGAACACACGGCCGTTAAGGTAGCAGCCACACACACACAGACCAATAACCAGCTATTTGTTTTTGTTTTTTTTGGGTTTTTTTTAAGTGCAAGCTAAATTTTGGAAAGAAAAATCAGTTTTGGAGTGTCAAGTGATAGATGAGCAGTGGCAGACAAACATCTACTTGGCTGCAATGATGGAACGTCTTGATGAGTCCGCTGGAATGAACTCAGTGGTGTCAAACTCAAATACACAGTGGGGCCAAACTTTAAAACTTGGACAATGTTGCAGTTGCAGACCAACTTTGATATTTATTGACAAAATCTTCCTCCAGATATAACAGTGAATATTTTCATATGGACTCAAACAAGTTTTGCTTCAACCTGAATATGGAACAGGCAAAGATAAACACTACACAAGAAATAACTTAATATTGCACACATGCAAAAGCAAATTTCAAATCAAAAGAAACCCATCAAAATAGGTAAAATGTCAATAAAAATCGTATGCCTCTTTTTTTTTATTTGCAGCCTTCTGATTTAAATTTCGGCAGTGACCTTTTTACACCGGCTAATAATACATTTAAAAATAGAATAACTCCAATAAACCAATTACGCAATAACAATATCCTTCAATGAACATCCTGTCCCCATTGAGCAAGGCATTCTGGAATTTGTGGTACTAGCAGTACCTGTGCTGTACAATAGCGGCAGGCCCAGAACTAGCAGTGATTTTGTATTGCCAAATATAATCGCACCTATGGCATAGAGTTAGAGAGTAAAACTTGGATGTAGCGACAGATACCCTACCTGTATGAGGAGCGACATGGGATTCCTTGCTCTTTGTGTGAGCCACAATGCGCCACAGTGTTCAACTCTTTCACAGCAAAGATTCCAAGAGAGGAAAAAAAAGCATCATTTTTTACAGAGAAAAGCCTTCAGTGCAGTTCTTTGTTTTTCTTGTGAAATGTGAAAATTTCTCCCGTCTCTGATAAAAGACACTCGAGGGTTAGCGCAGCGTACACGCTAATCTCCCCGGAAGCTAGCTAGGCTCACATTCACTTCCTGTTTTAATTCTTTGAGTTCCAGAGTGGTTTTATTGACTTGCAGCAATCGCGTCATGCTTTTTTTTAATGCTTTTTTTTTTTTTTTTTTTTGTAGTCGCCGACAAAACAAAACAAAAACAAACTTAAACTTGAAAATCATTCCGTTTGCATGATTGACGAGAGATTTTCAGAGTCAAAGTCTGAGCCATCCAACTGTTTTCGTACTCTAAATCATTCAAATCAACAAAACATTGCGAGCTCGCATTCTTGGTTCGCAGTGGAGTTTAGCCTTGGACTGACCAAATGGAAAAGAAAAGAGTGTATTACAGTATTAACGAAAAAGCAGGAGGTGTCAGCTTAGCGTGACCGCATGACCCATATCCTGGACCAGATCCTGACCCCCCCCCCCCCCCCCCCCCAACACACACACACGCGCGCATGCAATCACGCCGTGGTGCAGACGTCCCACCAAGAGGATCAAAGCTTCAATCCACCCTCCGTCTTCATCCAGCTGGTTACCATCACTTTCATTCCATCACTGCGATACTGTAATGTTTTTCCCAGAATGAAAACGAGAAACACGTGCGCTCACAAAGAAAAGGGTGTCCAGAAACATCGGACAGGTTTTCGGAAAAAGTCTGAGATGTCTTGTGAGGGTGTTTTTAGTGCAGGGGTCTAGTGAGGTCAGGGAAAGTTGTGTTCACCCGTTTCGACCTGACAGGATCTGCAGGCAAGTGGGGAAATCGCTGACCGCCGTTAACACAACGAAAATATATGATAGTCAATCCGACAGACACAATGACAAATGGCTAATATGTAAATGTCTGTTTCAAAAAAATATATATGTTGCTTCCAAAATTTGGATCAATAAGGAGGGAAAAATACAAGGCAACGAACGGAGAGGGAGTGTTTTGAGAGGTGGTTGCAAGAAATTAAAATGTTTAAAAAAGTATCTGTTTTATTGTGTGCTTTTGATTTCTTTACTAAATAATCTGTTGGTAACCTTTTCATTGTTAAAAAAAAAAAAAAGTGCTGTATGAATTAACTGGATTGAAAAATACAGTCGATGCTTGCTCGAAGCAAATCTTTGTCACAGTAAATGCATAGCATCATTCACATGTGTCACTTATTTAGAAATGGACTCAGTGTCAGGACCAGGTGGCCGGCACGGTGACGGACCTGGCCGAGCTGGAAGCGACCCTGGAGCAGCCGCTGACTGGCGCAGCTCAGCTGGCTGAGAAGGAGACGGTGCTCCAGGTAACTGCTTTCCTGCTGACCTGCACATTGGTTGCGTGTGTGTGTTTGCCCTCGGTCGCTTGCTTAAGCTTCCTTATTGCTACGTCGCTTGTCGAATTATAACCGTGGTAACCAAATCAACACAGTCGGCACTTTTGTAACAACAACAACCACAACTACGACTAAAACAACTATTACAGCAACTACAACTAAAACTACAACAACTACTAACCACTGCCGCTTCACGGGCAGAGTTTCCATGTTCTCCGTGTGTCTATGCGGGTTCTCTCCGGGTTCTCCGGCTTCCTCCCACAGTCCAAAAACATGCATGTGAGGCGAATTGGAAACTCTTAGTTGTCCGTAGGTGTGCATGTGGGTGCGAATGGTTGTTTGTCTCCATGTGGCCCTGCGATGAACTGGCCACTTGTCCAGGGTGTCGCCCTGCCTTCGCCCTATGACAGCTGGGAGAGGCTCCAGCAGAGCAGACCCCCAGTGACCCTGAGCTCAGGAAGAAGCGGGAAAATGGATGACTGGATGAATGGATGATATTATCATTATTACTGTTGTAATGGTAATAATGATAACAGCTGAGATACGCTGCAGTTAACCTCCCTAACCCTCAGTTCGGGAAGAAGCAGGTATTGGAAACGGATAAATGGATTACGGAATTGTCTCATATTTTACACTCCATTGTTTGCACCTAAATCATATTATGCTGTATTGCGTAACACTTCAAACACCCTTATCTGTACATACCACCTTTTTTTTTTTTTTTTTTTTAACTTTGTACTTTTGTAGAACTCATAGTTAACCTGCTACTTTTGCCACTTTTTAAGTGTTTTACGCTCTCCTCATTCCTCCTAATGCGCGATCACGCACTCGCCCTCGAACATTCCGCCGCAGCGCGACGACGTGACAGGCGAGAGATAAAACCTTTGAGTCACTGAATCGCTGCTCTCTTCACGCTCAGCTGGTCTCGCTCGGCGGCAGCGACCCCCATCACCCGCCAGCCAGAGCACCCCCGAATCACCCCCCCCACCCCCCGCCGCCTCCTCCTCCCCCCTTCCCCTTATTTAATGCCCCCGTGCTTTCACTACCCTCCCCCTTTCGACCCCCCCTTCCCCATCCCCCATCCCCCCTGCCCCGTCCACAGCCCTTTAATCTGGGCAGTCGGGGGGACGGAGGACGAGGGAGAGAAGTGCGCGCACACTCAACGCATGCAGGCCCGTCTGACTCGGCGTTAGAAAAAAACTTCCTCTCCGCCTGTGTGTGTGTGTGTGTGTGTGATGCAGGAGTCGGAGCTCTCCCTGCAGCGCCTGGCCACCGGCCTGAGGGACTTGGCCACCATGAAGACGGACCTGTCCCAGTGCGTGGCGGCCGGCGACTCGGCTCTGCTGGAGCAGCAGCTGGAGCAGCTCCACGCCGAGTGGGAAGAGCTGTGTGCCAAGGTGAGGATGGATGGATGGATGGAGTGGAATAGATAGAATGGAATATGTAGACGCTTTACTTGTTGTTCTTCACGTCGACGCGACTGAAAATAGATTGAAAAGTGGGGAAAAAAAACGGGGACTGTGGTGTCGGGGGAGGACGGAGGGAAGGAGAAGAAGGGGGGAAAGTGGCTCCCAGCTGTGGTTTGGCGGTGACCAGTTGCACAAAAGCCTCAGCACCACTGGGAACACACACACACACACACACGCACCCACACACACACACCTTAATAGAAAAAGTCTTGCTCAGCTTTCTGCTTTTTTCTTTTTCTTGACATTGGTTCCTTTTCTCTCCTGTGCACTCAAAGTCCAAAAGTTGAGCTCATTGTTCAAGTCACCGCTGTGCATCTTAAACGTCTTTTTCGGCCACGTGCCGCCGCCGCCGCTGCCGCCGCCGCTCACTCTTCTGCCGTAAGTGTTGTTTATTCCCTCGTCCTGGAATAGCAGCGTGGCATTTTGCCGGCTCGTTATCAGCTCCCCCTCCGCCAGCGCTCCGTCTCAACGGTCATGTGGCGCCCTGGGAAACAGGCTGACGATTCAGTCGCCGCGTTATTAGCGAAAGTAAAGCCCCACTGTATTGCGCGCCACACGCGCCAGTGCGTGTGCATCGCATAGGCTGAAATTCCCACAGTTAAGTCCCCGTTGGCTTTAACACAAATGCACTCTTGTTTGTCTGAGGCCAGCGGTTATGACCTGCTCTGGATATTTCTGTCCGTTATTGACACTGCGGGGATAATTTGCTCTCCTGACTGGCCTCGTCCACCTGCTCCGGTTTTGTTCGGGAGGTCTTGTTTGCGCTTCCTCGAGGAAAATGTTTACCAGCCCTTTCAAAATAAAACTGTCCCTTTTTATTAGCGTTACATTGTCTGTTTTGAGCTTGGAAATGCAGCGGTCTTGTGAAAGACGTCACGTGTCTTTCACAAGCCGTGAACTTTTGAAAGACATCAGTCCTTAAAAGTAAAAACAATAACTTTATGAACAGGGACTACACTCCCTGTGGTGGAAAAAAGTTTTTGGACACCTCATGCATTTGTGATGTACTGTTCTTGTGCTAAGAATCAGTTTAAAGTCTCCAAGTGCTGTTTATTTTAGCGCAGTCACCAACATTTACCCACATGCTGGCTGCAGGTGCACTGTTCCATCCAGCTCAGAAGTGGATGTTGCTAGCAAGATGATGTCCAGAGTACCAGAACTGCAAGAATTTAGTTTTCTTCTTTTGTCTTATTAACAATAAACAGCCAGATAATCTCTTTGTGTGCCTCTGATGCAGACAAACTTTTAGAAACACACATAAACAATTCTTTGGCAGATATTTAATGACAATAATCGGATTGAGTAAAATTTTAAGAGTGTCCGAAAACTTTTTTCCCCCCTTATTTTAACAGGGAAAAAGACACAGAGTTCCTCCTCCTCATTGATTCCTGCTCTTGCCCGAGGGCGCGGATCATGCGGAGCAGCTCTCTTTGCATAGCTAACAGGTTGTAGGTGGGGGAAGCCACTGGAATGGGTCAGAGGAGCAGATGGCCAGGCCGGGCTGGGCTAAAGAGATTCGTGGGGGTGGGGGGGGGCACGGCCGGCCTATTGTTCAGGGGGGAAGCACAAAGTCTTCACGGCCTGACCGACACCGGCTCACAATGCTGCCTGGAGTCTCCAGGGTCCCGAAGGCCCGAGAACCTTCAGTGCTTAAAATAAACAAAACAAAGCGGGGCCTCATTTAAATCAAATAAATGCCACGAAACAGTAAAATATAGCTGGTTCAAATATGCCCACGGGCTTCGCTAAGCCCTTTAGCATCCAAAAGACCATCAGCCTTCCACTCCCTCCCCACCACTCCAGCCGTGTAATGGGGTGTTTTCATGGCATTAAGCTGTCATTAGTGAAATGGGCCCTCGTTAATTTTATCAAACGACACGAGTTCCGCTGGGATTTCCCTCGATCCGGTTTATTTACTCCAAGAGATTAAACACTTAAATGATAAAAGACAATTTTCATGAAATAATGCAGTCTAAAATTTTCCCATTTTTCCATTCCCATTTCAAGCTTCAAAATGTGTCGTGCTTTGACTGAATGGTCGGTGTTTTCTGAATAGACCTAATCCTCTTTTGCGTCGAAGCTCTTTAAAAAAATAAGTTCTTTACTATAATTAATGTCAATCACCTAGTTTTGTGGTGTTCTGCTGCTCCTACAAACAATGTGATGCAGTGTAAATGTCCAACTGTTGGTTTAAACAGCCTTAAAGGGATACTTGACTCAAAATTTACGAGCGGTAGATGGATACTGAGGTTAGACTGGGAGGCAGGAGGCCTGGATGGAGGGGGACCAGCGGAGGAGATTTATGGTTGTGGTGAAGGAGGACGTGAAGTTAGTTGGTGTGAGAAAAGAAGATGCGGGGGGTCAGTCAGATGGAGCCAGATGATAGGCTGAGGCCACTCCTGGGTGGGAACGGAGCCCAAAAGGAAAGAAGACCCCTCAGCTTGATGTCGACGGAGGCTCCCATTGCATTTTTCTAATGAAAACAACCGGAGAGAAATGATGTCACCCATTGCTGTTGTGGACTAAGGAACAAAATAAAACCAGATGATCGACATTCAGTACTGCTCACATGGTGACATCCAAGAAAACTGAGGTCTCAGCGTTCCCGTTTGTCTGCAATTATCGCCATTAATACCATTTTCAGCGCAAGAATTGTGACAGACAGATATCCCATTTGTGTTTTTTTCTCACAGCGACATAGACATAGAAATGTTCCTGCTCAGTGTTTGCAGTGGCTATTTTGGCCAAAAACATACCGTTAGATACTTTTTAACAATCGTTTATTATCATGTGCAGCCTGTTCCTGTGTATCAGGCTTTTTGGATCAAATGTGCAACCTGTGGGTGGGATTACTTTTTTGTTTTTTTATCTCATGCAGGTTCAGTATCATCAGATCGTTGATTGCCATTGGTCATTCGTAGTGAAGTTGGGAAGTGAGATTTTTCATGCAACTGCACCTTTGACATTGTGAAAGGCCATGTTTTTATCATTAACGTGCACCAATACAACATAGATGGGTGGATAAATGGATTAAAAATGTAAAATACAGAATTGCAGGCTGTAAAGTGCATAGATGTGCAAACATATGCAGGACATCACTCCTCGCGCCCTTTATTAATAACATCAGTAGCGGTAATTACACTGGGATTACATTGTAATAACACCATAGTTATTACATTGTAAGTTATTACGGTTCATCATTTGGCTAAACGCCACTGTAAACTCCCCCACTCCCAGGTGTCCTTGCGACGACAGGAGATTGCCGACCGCCTCAACGCCTGGACCATCTTCAACGACAAGAACAAGGAGTTCTGCGACTGGCTGATTCAGATGGAGAACAAGGTGTGCCGCAGCGGCGAGCTGAGCATCGAGGAGATGGTGGAGAAACTGAAGAAGGTACGGCGAGAAAACCGCACGAGAGAGAGAGAGAGAGAGGCGCAGAACATTTTTAGACGATAGCAAAATGGTTCCTCTAATGGGGATTCATCATCGATCCTTGTAGAATAGTTTTTGAATAGCAGTCCTTGCAGTGTTTCATTATAAGGTGGGATCTCTATTTCCTTTTCTGCTCAAAAGTTCACTTTTTTTCAGGCATTTTTTTTTTTCATGGCCTCCATTGCTGTGAGCAGTGCCAGTGCTCACAATGCACTGTGAACATTCTGCTCCACATACCGCAGTCTGATTTAGGGCATTAACAGTAAGGCTGCAGGTTTAAATCCATACATGCCACCAGCAGCATTGTTGTGTAAAGCAGATGGTGGCCTGGAATGGAGTGGAAGGCCTGTACGCTCTTTGTTCACTCACGGCAGTTGGACTGAAAACCTTGATGTTTGGATCTTCTCATTTTGTGAAAGGGAAAGTCATTGCTCTGAGAAGAAGAACTGCTTGATCATTAGTCCAGGCTGTTAAAAAGGGGGTGGGCTCCATTTTACAGCACTGACAGTCCAGTTTCCAGTTGAGTGGTGGCGCAAGGTCACAGGTGTTCAGCATGTTTCACAACTGAGGCGATGAACATCTGAGCAAAAGCATAATTTTGCTCATAACTTTCTTTTGCTGAAACCCTTACAGTTTCACGCACTGAAATTCTTAGAAAATGCAAATCCTGGAGCGTCAACAAGGGAAATAAGGGATATTTTTTCTTAAGGCACTTTATCAGGGAAAAAAACTTCACTCAAATATATGAGAAAGATATTTGAAATTATGTTGCAAAGAAAAGATTGTTCTAAAAACTTTTTATTAATGAAGGGAGTCTATTTAGAAGAATGTAAAATATAAAACGTCAGAATTATTTGTACACCTTTGTTTACTACATTTTTACATTCATTGTATGTTCATGTTCATGTCCGTGTGTAGTTTTGATGCCTTCCGTGAGAATCTACAGTGTCAACTGTCATATAAATGAAAGAAAAGCTATGAAGTGAGATATGTTCAAACTTTAAAGTGGTAGTGTACATGCATAAAAAAACCTCTCACCGAACTCATTTCCTCTTAAACATTCAGACATGAGTCATGAGGAGCTTCTCAAACCACACGAATGAAACAATGTAAAAGTCACCATCCTGGGTCGAAGAAAGAGAGTTTTGTCTCCTCCTGCAACTACCTTTCAGCATTTGTCTCACCTTCTTTCTCCCCGCAGGACTGCATGGAGGAGATCAACCTGTTCAGCGAGAACAAGAGCCACTTGAAGCAGCTGGGCGAGCAGCTACTGCTGGCCAGCGACGAGGCCAAGCAGACGCAGGTCCGGGGCTCGTTGCAGGAGCTCAACCAGCGCTGGCACAACCTCTTCCACCACATTGAGGCCAGGTGAGGAGGAGGAGGAGGGGTCGAGGTTGATTTAAGCGCCCTCAAGGGGCTACACGGGGATCTTAAAGGTCCAGTGTGTAATATTTGGCTTGATTTATGATTTTTATATTGGTAAAAACTCAATATACTGCCCATAAATACAGTAATAAAAGGGTATAATCGCAGTACTGTAAAAGTAATTTGGGTTTCCTCACCCTTAGAACGGTTCTTCTAAATATAAGAGTATACATAGATCAAACGAAGAACCAGCGAAGAAGAAGGTGGATGAGGTATCCACGTTTGTGTGCGCAGGCCACCATAGCAAAACTCGATTTTGCTGTTTCTTCTTTGAAATCTCACTTAACCTCACTTAACCAGTGTCACATGTACTGTATTCTAGGGGTGGGAATCGCTAGGTACCTGACGATTCAATTCAATTCCGATTCAGAGGGCTACGACGCAATTAATCGCAATTAATCGAGAATCGCGATTCATCACGATTCACAAACAGTATATATACATGCATAGCTCCAAAGCAACATAACGCAGCATAGTCGCGGAACGACAAAGTCCCGTTAGACTTCGTAATTGGCCTCGCCTTTCGGACTGTATTGGCAGCTTTGTTCTGGTGTTGGGGACGGTTGCCTGGTTTGGAGCAACTGGAGGATTTTCTGTCTTTTCTTCCAACGGCGGGTGCTAGCGGGCGATAGGTTCCTCATGTGCGTCGTGTTCCCACAAAATTTGCTTGTGGCGTGACACAACTTACATACAGTGTGACCTTTGTCGAATTTCTTTTTCCCCTCAACCTCTTAAAACCCAAAATGCTGCCACATGCTGGCTTTCAATCCCGATGGATTGTCTTAATTGGCAGTGTTGTGTGTGTGTTGGCAAATATTCCCAGTCGCTGCAGATCTTGGATGAACTCACGCGATCAAACGCGACCTCTGCAGAAAAACGTTGGAACAAACACTCGCGTTGTTGCCAAAACTCCTCCTTTCGAAACGGTCCGTTTCCCTCTCACCGCCATTGTCGGAGCTTTCGCTGCGGAGTCTTTACAGCACTCGCTCAGTTTGAGCCTCTTGTTAACCTTTCAAGTGGCCGGGCCACCGCAGGAAAGCCACTCCGCGCTAATGAGCGTCATTAAATGCTGAGCGCCTTTAAGTGGCGGGCCTGTAATTAAACAGTCGCCCTAATGCGAACCCATCCACCTGCTGTTGTGGGCGAGCCGTGCCTCGCAGCTGTCAGGGACCATGTGACTTCCCATGTCATCTGCAAACCCCGGCCCCTCCCATCCCTGCTACTGTCACGCCGAAACAGATGGGCGGGCTCCGTGGAAAGACAGGCAGACTTCTAAAACCTGCACACGGCCCCCACCAAAACCACCAGCAAAAAGCTCCGCTTAAGTCTCAGACGTCTCCATATGTCCTAGTCAGAGGGTGGGGCCGGGCATGGAGGGGTTCAGTTTGGGTCAGACTGGGATGACGTGACAGGGGAGGAGGAGGAGGAGGAGGTCAAATATGGGAGGGGAGGGATCTGACGGCGTGCATTGTCCTGCAGCCAATCAGCCGTCCCCGCTGCTGTTAAGGGGGTGTTCATGTTAAACCTTCATGACACCTGCAGAGTCTCACCCCCAGTAAAAGTAACTTTATCTAACTGATCAGGGCTTCACATAGCACTATAAGTTTCTATGTTTTTCTTTCTTCTTTTTCATGACTTCAGTGGAGAAACAAATTAATGTCAATTAAAAATGATTTAAAGCAAAGTTACAACAAAATCAGTGTCTTTGAAGCCCCACTGTATTTAGCTCTTTATCAAAATGACTGTTAAAACACTGAAAAAATGGATAAAATATCACTATTTTATGACTTACTCACTATTCACATCATTTGTGTGGCGGGCCATATTAGAAAGCTTACCGGGCCGTATATGGCCCCCGGGCCGTAGTTTGCCCACCCCTGCCCTATAACTTTGAAACGGAGCAACACAATTACTCCAATACCCAATCAGAATCTAAACATACTCGGACTTTAGATTTTATTGTAACTGTGTTTTGAGTCCTCTGTTACACATGACTTTCTTTGGGTTTTGGTCTTTGGCTCAGACTTCCTTGTAAAAAACGAGTGCTTTTCTGTATTTCCCATGTTTGAAAGGGGTCAAACAACAAGGCAACCAGAAGATGTTGTCAGAAGGGGATAAACACCTGGGTGAAAACTGAATTATTTTGACCTTTTCCATTAAAAAAAAAAAAGAAAAACAATGTGCAACACTAAGAACAAAAAACATCAAATGAAGGCAAGCACATAATTACGTCTGTCATAGTACAGCTAAATGTCAGGGGATGCAGTACGGGAATTAAACCTGAAGGTGAACATTTACTCGCCCTGCCTGCAAACTTTGTCCTTTTGCTATTTAAAGCGAGATCAGAGGCTCAACTCTTGATTCATTTTCGCGGGAGACGGCACCTTGCTGACGCTGAAAGCAGTTCTTGGGAGCAATAACGTGGAAAAAAAGAAATTATTATTTCAAGAGAACTGCTAATCGGGATACACCCTGGTTGGACGAAATATTTGAAAATGACATAACGCGGAAACGTGTGTCAAATCCCATGAAAGGGTAACGATGAGCTCACAGAAGGTAAAGAGCCTGGTATTTATCGGGATGAGCCTGAACACCAGTCAGAGTTGAGCCTCTAAATGAGTTTGAGCCCCCCTGTGGTCAGCCAGACTTTGTTAAATTCAACCTCTGAGCTCACACACTCGCTGCTCCTCCGGCCCTTCATTCTTTTCTTCCCCTCTCCCCCCTTCCATCCATTTCGCTTGTGTCCTCGTCCTCATCGGGGACCCCTGCCCGGGCTTTGTGTCTTTGTTGGGCCTCGGCATGAGACTGCGGGCCTTTGTTAGGCTGTCAGAGGTGCGGAGGGAGGGAGGTAGGGGAGAACCAATCTAGCTGACCAGGCCGGCTGTGTCTGCGGAGAGGGAGGAGCGTTTTCAGGACATCATTTACGTCGGCTCCATTATTTCTTCATCACAAGAAGCCTAAACGTGGAGCCACATAAACTACACTGTGTGACAACCGCAGCTCTTTCTGTAATCCTCTGTAAATGTACAGCCAGGGATTGGGGGCAGATGAGCATTTTTTTTCATTTCAGTGTAATGAAATGAATTAGGTTTCCAACAAGTTCCAGTAGCTGGAATCCCTTCCTGTCATATTATAATTTCTTGAATGTTTTTTCCCCCCCAAAAAACTTCTGATTTCACTTTGATTTCTTCTTTTTAGGTATTTCTTTGTATTGTTTTCTTAATGTGGAGAGTATATACATGTTTAGCGTGGGCTTGGAAAGAAGGCTCATATGTTCAACATCTTGTTTCTTGTCTTATGTCTGACCCTCCAAAAGGCAAAATTATACTTCACAAAAGATAAGCCTTTATTGTCCCACAATGGGGGGATTTGCAGTGGCCAGCAGTGGCAGTAAAAAACATTTCTCAGGCAAAAAATATGAACAATATGTTCATAGGTGTGTACTGTATTCAAATAGACTTGGATAATATCTAAAATTGCACACGTAAATGACCTGACATCAGCCAGCGGCCACTAAAATGCAAAGAGTGCAGAGTACGGGGAGGAGTTCGGTTGTTGTCTAGCTAACCAGGCTAGGCTAACCAGGCTAGGCTAACCCGGTTAGGTTAGGTTCATCTAACTTTCATGTACAGCCACCAGCGAGCTTACAGTATGGTTTGTATTGGGATAAATTGGATAATAAGTAGGAGTGAATATCATCGTATGAATTCCCCAGTGTTTGTTGTTGAGTGTGTTTCATAGTCTCTTCATTGTGTGTAACATTTTCAAGAAGCGCTTCTGAAGTCCCCTCGTGCGTTGTGCGGCTTGACTTTCGTCAACAGACGAGCACTTGTTTTTCCCCAACCGCTCCTCACGCAAACCTACCAGACCTCTGACTGTGCCGAACAATGCCGCATTTGTGTGCGACGTCGTAAAAAAAATTATCAACAGCTGCGCCGCGGGATTTTTAGCTTTAGCCTGAAATTTGGCCGATTAAAAAGAAATGAACTCCCCGACGGAAGTGGAGCAAAGCGACAAGTCATCGGCCGATTCAGTCCAGTGAAAACAATGCATTGGTACCAAAACACAGTTCGACCCCGACCTTGAAGTAGCATCGGAGGCCCACTCAACAGTTGGACGCTCATCAAAGGGCGCACACCAGTTGCACGTGCACTCACTTTCAGGCGGTCCCGTCGGAGGGCGTGCGTTTGCACTCTTTCATGCATTCAACCAGGCTGCCACTTCGGCACTCGGCTCTTTAGTTCCTTTTCGTGGGGTAGGGAGGGACACCCGCTCAGCCACCATATAAGCCCTGCTGGATCTCGGCAGAGTGGAATGGATCAAATAAAAGGAAGCGGGGGAAGAAAAAAACCTAAGCCACAAAAAAACTACTACAAAAAAAAAAAACGTGGGTACACTTCAGGCTTTTAGGACTCGGAGGAGATCTCATATTGTCCCAGCTGTTGCCATGACGCCAGTCTGTGTGGGGCCGTGTGGGTTTGTGTGTGGTCAAACTGGTTTGAGTGTAAAGTACTTAAGAATACAGAAGAAAGACTGGCTGCGTTTTGTACTTGTTGCGCATTTTTCCTTTTATTATACTCTTCTTCATCCTAAACATACACATTATATACATATTGTATGTATATGTGTTTGTATTTGTATGTATTGTATTATGTTTTTCATTTTTGCACTGTATTTTTTTGTTGCCACTAGAATTTTTAATTTCCCAGAGGACCCTGGCTGAAAGGATCAATAAAGTTCTGTTTAATCTAATCCAAACTAATCTAATCTACATGTATGAATTTATACAGTAAGAAAAAATACACCGTCTTATCCCTTTTAAGATACTGACAGACATCACGATAAAATACAATACAATCCAGGTGCTCACCAGCCGACTGGAAACATTTTTTTTATTTATTTTTTTTTGTATGACTGATTGAATGGCAGGGTGAAGAAGCTGAAGGAGACCCTGGTGACGGTGCAGCAGCTGGACAAGAACATGAGTAACCTCCGCTCCTGGCTGTGTCGCATCGAGGCTGAGCTGTCGCGGCCCATCACCTACAGCGTGTGCCACCACCAGGAGATCAAGAAGAGGCTGGCCGAGCAGCAGGTGAGCAGTGGAAGATACTATCAGAGTGAGATATCACTCCGGTCCCAGGAATTCTCTTCGGTTGTTTGATTTCATTTCTCTTAAAATCGTCTAGTGAGCTTTCTCTTTTTTGTTTTCATGCACTTTTGTGCCTTTCCGCTGACCCCCTCGGCCCCCATGCCGACTCTTTGTCTCTTTACAATTAATAATTCACATCGGTCCTTTGTTTAAGTTTCGGGAGGGGTGGTCTCACGCCGTGAGGAAGATGCTCCGCGTGCGGTTTTGTGTCAAGCCCCGTCTTTGTGTCCCTCCGTCCTCCCACATGTCCGTCCAGGAGCTGCAGAGGGACATCGAGCAGCACACGGAGGGCGTCGCCTCCGTCCTCAGCCTGTGCGACGTCCTGCTGCAGGACGAGGACGCGGCGGGCGGCGACGAGGCCGAGGGCGACTCCCTGCAGGAGACCAGCCGCAGCCTGGACCAGCGCTGGAGGACCATCTGTGCCATGGCGCTGGACAGGAAGCTCCGGTAAAACACACACACACACACGCGCGCGCGCATACACAAACACTATTAAATTTCTAATAAACTTTCCAGTTTACTCCAAAGCTCTTACAGCCCCTCAGTCTTACACATTTCCAACTTTAGAAGGAAGCACGTGGCAGAAGTTCTTCTTTTTCCTCTGTGTCTGTGAGTAAAGTGAGGAACGCAGGCGAGGGTAAGGTATCAGAGCCCCTTGTGATGTCACAATGGCCTTTCCCAGAGTAAGCGACAATACCCCCGGCCGCCTCCCAGGCGTTTGTTCCTCTAAGACAAGGGTCACCACCCTTTTTGAACCTGAGAGCTACTTCATGGCTATTGAGTCATATGAAGGGCAACCAGTTTGCTACACTCTCCTGAAACAACACATTTTCTCAGTTAGCTTTAACTTATATATGATTTTTAATGATAGTGATCTATGTGAGGATGCTGATCACGTTACTGAGTTCTCAATATTTATCAACAATGACTTAACAAGCGTGGATAAAATTGAATTTTAGTCGCAGCTCAACGAGTTTAGCTATTTTCAGAACAGGCTAGCAGGCGATATAAGAGGTCCTTGGGGGGGCTTGGTGGCCCTCGCTCTAAGACGTTCAGACCCCTCAAAACGTGTGGAAGATGCATCAAAGAATCAGCAGGAAGTAGAAATCATTTTGGTTGTGGGAGGCTGCAAACAGAGGGCTAAATATTCTGTTTTCCTGAGTTTTCTGGGTGCATTAACATGCAAAAATAGTCCCATGAAATCAAGTATGAAAATTGAAGCTCACAGCCTGGGATCTTTGGCTGCGTTCAGACTGCAGGCGAATCTGATTCAAATCAGATTCCTTCTCAAATCAGATTTTTAGGGCTGACTGTCCACACGGTTTTTAGCAGGTGTCCAAATGGTGTCTGGCTCTGTTCAGACTGGGCCACATTGTCGACCGATCTGACAGGTTGCTGTAGCGGCGACGTCGGAGCGGAGGCGTCGTCCAACGTGTGTAGTGTGTGACGTCATATAATTGCGACAGCGGCACTTGTTGCGATGCATGGCCCTGGAGCTTGGCTTGAATGGAGATATCTC
This sequence comes from Nelusetta ayraudi, assembly GCF_046127955.1. Classification (NCBI taxonomy): domain Eukaryota; kingdom Metazoa; phylum Chordata; class Actinopteri; order Tetraodontiformes; family Monacanthidae; genus Nelusetta; species Nelusetta ayraudi. The sequence goes on from NW_027466102.1 coordinate 5,240,580, forward strand.
CACACAGACTGATGAGCCAATGAGTTTCCTCCTCTGTCCAGGTGCCGTTTTCTACTTCTTCGGTCTGCTCCATTGCGTTACAGCTACGCACATGGAATGGCACCCTCTGGTGGCGCATTGGCTCTTGCACGGCTTCAATCTTGATGGGCTAAAAGTCGGATTTTGGCTGGCAGTGTGAACGTGGCTTTTGAGCATTATTCTGTTCCGTCGGTGACTGTTGAAGCTGGATCATTTTTGACTCTCGGCTCACGTTGATCGTCTCGGTCCCCTGTCGCCCTTCAGCATCGAGGAGACGTGGAGACTCTGGTGCAAGTTCCTCGAGGACTACTCGCGCTTCGAGGACTGGCTGAAGATGGCCGAGCACACTGCCGCCAACCCCAACTCTGCCGGCGTCCTCTACACCGTCGCCAAGGAGGAGCTCAAGAAGTTCGAGGTCAGCGTTGTCAAAACCTGAAAGAGTTTATTTCACTCACTTTAAAAATAAAAAAAAACCTTGTGCTTGTTTTTATTCTGAGTCAACAACCCCTGGTTTTTGTCCTTTCAGGGCTTTCAGAGACAAGTACACGAGCGGCTGACCCAGCTGGAACTGGTCAACAACCAGTACCGCCGCCTGGCCAGAGAGAACCGCACCGACCGAGCCAGCCAGCTCAAAGCCATGGTCCACGAAGGCAACCGGCGCTGGGACGTCCTGCACCGCCGGGTGGCCGCCATCCTCCGCAGACTGAAGGTGCGGCAGGAAAATGTCATCGCAGAAACAATAGCATCAAGTTTAAGCATCGCTGGGGCTTTTCCCATATGTTCAAGACACAAAGCAGTGAGCGATTTTGAGTGGGGGGATGGATTGGTTTGAATTGAATTGAATGGGTCAATTCTTTTCCTGACTGCCTCTCCAGGGCAACTCGGACGGACTGTGTGATTGTTAATGTGAAAAGAGACCAAGTCATGATTTATTAGCACTTTATATAGTTGCTACTCGTTCCTCTCACCAAATGTCAGTGTTATTATAACATGAATTCTGACCTCCTGGCTGAAATCCATCCATCCACCCATCCACCCATCCATCCATCCATCCATCCATCCACCCATCCATCCACCCATCTGTCCCTCCACCCAACCATTTATCTATCCATCCATCTATCCATCCATCCACCCATCTATCCATCCACCCATATATCCATCCATCCACCCATCTCTCCATTTATCCACCCATCTATCCATTTATCCATCCATGTATTCATCCATCCAAATATCCATCCATCCACCCATCCATCCATGTATTCATCCATCCAAATATCCAAATATCCATCCACCCATCTATCATCCATCCATCCATCTATCATCCGTCCATCCATCTATCCATTTTATATGAAGGGCGGCTATTTTTTTAAAGAATCTAAAATATAAAACATGTCTGTGTCATGTCACACATTTTTGTTTGCTGCGTAATTCTATATGTGTTCAGTTTCATAGTTTTCGATGCCTTCATTGAGCATCTGCAATGTAAATAGTGATGAAAATCTAAGAGCTGTGATCCATCCTGTCCACTCACTCACTCACTCACTCACGTGTCGCCCTCCGCCTTGTCTCTCAGTACTTCACCAGCAAGAGGGACGAGTTCGAGGGCACCAGGGAGAACATGCAGGTGTGGCTGACCGAACTTGACCTGCAGCTCACCAACGTGGAGCACTTCTCCGAGAGCGACGTCCACCACAAGATCCAGCAGCTCAATGTGAGTCCCGCCCACCTCAAACACGTTTAATTCTCCCCTTGTATTGCATGCAAATAAGTAATATAAGTACTGCATATCACATTTATTACTCAATATCCTTTTTGAACTTATCCATATACACATATCTATATCTATATCTATATATATATATATATGTATATATATATCTATATCTATATCTATATATATATATATATATATATATATACATATATATATATATATATATATATATATATATATATACATATGCAGTACATATACATGTATATGTATATTTGTATATATATGTGTGTGTGTGTGTGTGTGTGTATACACACAATGTATATATGTGTATATGTATATGTATATGTATATATATATGTAGATATATATATATATATATATATATATATATATATATATATATGTAGATACATATATATATATATATATTATTTTTTTTTAAAAGCTTGCATATTTGATCTGGACTTGACCCCGTGCCTCTTCCCTCTGTGCAGAGTTTCCAGAAGGAAATCACCTTGAACACGGAGCGTATCGACGGGCTCATCGTGTTCGGCGAGGGCCTGATCCAGAGGAGCTCGCCGGAGGACGCGGTGTTGATTGAGGAGGAGCTGGAGGAGCTGCACTCGTACTGCCAGGAGGTCTTCGGCCGACTGGTCCGCTTCCACCAGCGCCTCAGCCAGCCGCCGGTGAGCTTCCCCGGTTCATCTAAGGAGGGTTTTCCCTTTCACAAACAGGGTGATTTGTTTCTTTTTCCATCAATAGACAAGCAGATTGCCTTTCAGATAGGACTTTAAAGCAAAGCCTTGTAGTCCTTCTGCCTTTAAATGGCAGTTTTACGTTCATCTTTTCTGATTCATGCTCACAAGGAGCAGTGCCGGGCAGGCGACCAAAGGGTTTTTACGAGTTCTTGCGAAAGGCCGGCCAAAGTCGTACAGTGGTGTGCCAGGCCAGTCACTGGTGACGTCCCACTGAGTTTCCCCGCCTTGTGAGTGGATGATGAATTGTAAAAAATATTTTATGGTAGAGAAACTATGTGTGGCCTTAAGTAAATATTAACATCCAATGAGAGTGGAGAACTATTGTAAAAGTTTCCTGAGAAAAAAAAAACAAATATTGAAATTGTCTCATCTTGTATGACATGGAAAGTTAAAAAAAAAAAAAAAAACTCTAGATGGTTGTAATTTAGTTTATTTCAAACATGCATGTTGGTTACATATTAGTACATCATATCTTTACAACATCACAATCTACATGTTCAAAAAGGAGCTGGAAGAAGCAGAGCTTCCACGATCTTACCCCTGCTCCTTTTCACAGCACTCACTAGTGCACTCGTTCACTTTTTCTATTTATATCGTACCACTGATCAACCACAGAGGAAAGATACTAGAACACGCAGTAATAAACTTGACAGGTTGTTTGTAGCTATTTTCACATATATATACTTGAGGTCTTCCCTCAAGTATATATAAACTGCGTAACAATTATAAATAGATAAATGTTAAATACACAATACTTTATACGTAATATAATACATAGTAATACACAATCAACTACTTCTAACTCCATGAAAACGGAACTCTTCCCCTCTGTGCTCCAGCTGGAGAAGGAGGAACCAGACTTCTCGGGGAACAGCTTCTCCCTGGAGACGAGCCTGGAGCTCATCAGCCGACTCTGGCTGGGCCGCGGCTACGGAAGCCTCCCGGCCACGCCCACGCACCTGCTGGCCTGTCCGCTGGAGCGCTCGGGCCGCGGGACGCCCGTCAGCGTGGACTCGCTGCCGCTGGAGTGGGACCACACGGGGGACGTCGGGGGCTCGTCGTCGCACGAGGATGACGAGGAGGAGGCGGAGGAAGGGGAGGAGGAGGATGAGGAGGAGGAGAGGGCGTACTTCAGCGCACTGTCAGGTAGAGTCACCGCACCTCACGCGCTCGTCGGCGTGGAATGCAATGGAAAAGATGTACTTTATCGATCCCAAATTCAGAAACGATGCTGTCGCAGTACTAAAAACAATACAAAAAAAAAAATCTATAGACTGAGAACATTTTCAACTCTAAATCACTGCTTACCGACTGCTGGAGTCTCACGACCTGCATTTCTTTTCCTTATCACGAAGTCGTGACCCCACAGCACTCAATACAGAATGCCTTCATCCAGGCATATTCATCATGTGAACAAAATATAATATATATTAGCATGCATTGATATACATCCCTTTAAAACTGAAAATGCCCATGATGCCGCGGTGCAGCCCCATCAATACAACTCTGCTACCCGCTTCTGGGTTGCGACCCACCAGTTGAGAAACGCTGCTCTAAAGCAACCCGGTGGGTGATGTATCCTCACGTTCATGTGTCAGGCAAACTTTGATTTTTTTTTTTTTTTTTATAAATACTGTTCTATATCCACTTCTTCAGAATGTTCAGCCTAGATGGCGCTCTAGAGCCACATTGGCCTCCATCCATCAATTTTCAATTTCCTGCACTTGTCATAGGGTGGAGGCAGGGTGACACCCTGGCAGTGTTGGCGAGTAATCTATTACCATGTAACCCACCACTGTAATTAAACTACTTTTTGGGGAACGGAGTAATGTAACGGGATTACTGTGGCAAAAACTGGTAATTATATCATAATTACTTTATCAAGTAATGATTCCATTGCTTTTCTCAAATATTTTGCAAGGTAAAAA